>NC_043959.1:460000-650712 GCF_902148855.1 Sphaeramia orbicularis
GTTTTTGGAACGTGTTTGCACAGATATGCTATTTAGTACAAGAAAAAACACAAACAGCTCAATGAGCTGTTCTGAAACTTGAAAAAGAAAATAGGTTACAAATAGGAATATTTAAAGGCAGAACTGAATAATGTTGTACTCATTCATGTTCTGAACCCACTTTATCCTCACTAGGGTCACAGGGGCGGAGCCTATCCCACTTACACAGGGGTGAAGGCGGGGTTACCCTGGACATGTGACCCAGTTCATCCCAGACTGAACATATACAGACAAACACACTGTCACATTCACACCTATGAGGGATTTAGATGAACCCAGGAACCTATCAGAGCATGTGTTGGATGGTGGGAGGAGCCAGAGGACCAGAGAGAACCATGAACCTATCAGAGCATGTGTTTGGATGGTGGGAGGAGCCAGAGGACCAGAGAGAACCCATGAACCTATCAGAGCATGTGTTTGGATGGTGGGAGGAGCCAGAGGACCAGAGAGAACCCATGAACCTATTAGAGCATGTGTTTGGATGGTGGGAGGAGCCAGAGGGCCAGAGAGAAACCCATGAACCTATCAGAGCATGTGTTTGGATGGTGGGAGGAGCCAGAGGACCAGAGAGAACCCATGAACCTATCAGAGCATGTGTTGGATGGTGGGAGGAGCCAGAGGACCAGAGAGAACCCATGCAGACACAGGAGAACATGCAAACTCCACACAGAAAGGCCCCACCCCCATGGCCTAAAGGCCCCCACCCATGGGCTGGAGTTGAACTGCAAGCCAGGTCCTTCTGAGGCTCCAGGTCGACCCTCTGCACCACCAGTTTGTACTCTCAGAATGAAACCTGTCATGTTCCTGCTTTGACCTCAGTGTCAAACAGATGCTGGGAGAACGTTTCCAAGCCTTTCAACATTTTTGAGTGAGTTTGATTCTTATGACTCTTTGAAAACGTCACATGGTCTGATCGTGTCAGTGTGATCATAAACCCTGGAGGGTTAAGATTTACTCCAACCCACTCAAAAGTTTGACAGTAGATAAGGCACTGGTTCCAGCCTGTATAGACTCCTGACCCCAGACATTCAAAACAGAGACATTTTTACTGGAATTAATTTGTTTTTGATCATGTAATAGTTTGCTATACTATGTTTCAAATACACATTAATGTCAGAGGACATTTAGTCTATGTTGGTTCTATGCAGGTAGGATGCTGGTTCTATACAGGTGCTGTTGGTTCTATACAGGTGCTGTTGGTTCTATACAGGTAGGTCGTTGGTTCTATATAGGTAGGTTGTTGGTTCTATACAGGTGGGCTGTTGGTTCTATACAGGTAGAATGTTGGTTCTATACAGGTAGGATGTTGGTTCTATACAGGTGCTGTTGGTTCTATACAGGTAGGTTGTTGGTTCTATACAGGTGCTGTTGGTTCTATACAGGTAGGTTGTTGGTTCTATACAGGTGCTGTTGGTTCTATACAGGTAGATCGTTGGTTCTATACAGGTGCTGTGGTTCTATACAGGTAGACTCGTTGGTTCTATACAGGAAGGATGCTGGTTCTATACAGGTAGGTCGTTGGTCTATACAGGTAGGTTTGTTGGTTCTATACAGGGTAGGATGTTGGTTCTATACAGGTAGGTTGTTGGTCTATACAGGAAGGATGCTGGTTCTATACAAGTAGGATTGTGGTTCTACACAGGGTGCTGTTGGTTCTATACGGGTAGGTTGTTGGTTTCTATACAGGTGCTGTTGGTTCTATACAGGTAGGTTGTTGGTTCTATACAGGTGCTGTTGGTTCTATACAGGCAGGTCGTTGGTTCTATACAGGAAGGATGCTGGTTCTATACAGTAGGATGTTGGTTCTATACAAGTAGGATGTTGATTCTATACAGGTAGGTTGTTGGTTCTATATAGGTAGGATGTTGGTTCTATACAGGTGGGCTGTTGGTTCTATACAGGTAGAATGTTGGTTCTATACAGGTAGGATGTTGGTTCTATACAGGTGCTGTTGGTTCTATACAGGTAGGTTGTTGGTTCTATACAGGTAGGATGTTGGTTCTATACAGGTAGGATGTTGGTTCTATACAGGTAGGTTGTTGGTTCTATACGGGTAAGATGTTGGTTCTATACAGGTATGATGTTGGTTCTATACGGGTAGGTTGTTGGTTCTATACAGGTAGGATGTTGGTTCTATACAGGTGCTGTTGGTTCTATACGGGTAGGTTGTTGGTTCTATACAGGTAGGATGTTGGTTCTATACAGGTAGGTTGTTGGTTCTATACAGGTAGGATGTTGGTTCTATACAGGTAGGATGTTGGTTCTATACAGGTAGGTTGTTGGTTCTATACGGGTAGGTTGTTGGTTCTATACAGGTAGGATGTTGGCTCTATACAGGTAGGATGTTGGTTCTATACAGGTAGGTTGTTGGTTCTATACAGGTAGGATGTTGGTTCTATACAGGTAGGATGTTGGTTCTATACGGGTAGGTTGTTGGTTCTATATAGGTAGGATGTTGTTTCTATACAGGTAGTTTGTTGGTTCTATACAGGTAGGTTGTTGGTTCTATACAGGTAGGGTGTTGGTTCTATACAGGTAGGTTGTTGGTTCTATACAGGTAGGTTGTTGGTTCTATACGGGTAGGTTGTTGGTTCTATACAGGTAGGATGTTGGTTCTATACAGGTAGGTTGTTGGTTCTATACAGGTAGGATGTTGGTTCTATACAGGTAGGATGTTGGTTCTATACGGGTAGGTTGTTGGTTCTATACAGGTAGGATGTTGTTCTATACGGGTAGGTTGTTGGTTCTATACAGGTAGGATGTTGGTTCTATACAGGTAGGATGTTGGTTCTATACGGGTAGGTTGTTGGTTCTATATAGGTAGGATGTTGGTTCTATACAGGTAGGTTGTTGGTTCTATACAGGTAGGATGTTGGTTCTATACAGGTAGGATGTTGGTTCTATACAGGTAGGATGTTGGTTCTATATGTGTAGGTTGTTGGTTCTATACAGGTAGGATGTTGGTTCTATACAGGTAGGATGTTGGTTCTATACAGGTAGGATGTTGGTTCTATACGGGTAGGTTGTTGGTTCTATACAGGTAGGATGTTGGTTCTATACAGGTAGGATGTTGGTTCTATACGGGTAGGTTGTTGGTTCTATACAGGTAGGATGTTGGTTCTATACAGGTAGGTTGTTGGTTCTATACAGGTAGGATGTTGGTTCTATACAGGTAGGATGTTGGTTCTATACGGGTAGGTTGTTGGTTCTATACAGGTAGGATGTTGGTTCTATACAGGTAGGATGTTGGTTCTATACAGGTAGGATGTTGGTTCTATACAGGTAGGATGTTGGTTCTATACAGGTAGGATGTTGGTTCTATACGGGTAGGTTGTTGGTTCTATACAGGTAGGATGTTGGTTCTATACAGGTAGGATGTTGGTTCTATACAGGTAGGTTGTTGGTTCTATACAGGTAGGATGTTGGTTCTATACAGGTAGGTTGTTGGTTCTATACAGGTAGGATGTTGGTTCTATACGGGTAGGTTGTTGGTTCTATACAGGTAGGATGTTGGTTCTATACGGGTAGGTTGTTGGTTCTATACAGGTAGGATGTTGGTTCTATATAGGTAGGATGTTGTTTCTATACAGATAGTATGTTGGTTCTATACAGGTAGGTTGTTGGTTCTATACAGGTAGGATGTTGGTTCTATACAGGTAGGTTGTTGGTTCTATACAGGTAGGATGTTGGTTCTATATAGGTAGGATGTTGTTTCTATACAGATAGTATGTTGGTTCTATACAGGTAGAATGTTGGTTCTATACAGGTAGGATGTTGGTTCTATACGGGTAGGTTGTTGGTTCTATACAGGTAGGATGTTGGTTCTATACAGTTGGATGCTGTTATAGAATGTTTGAAGCCTTGCTCACAGACAGTCCAGTCATCCTGGTCCAGGTTCTGCTCAGTGTTGTGTGAAACTTTCTTCGTAGATCCCCTTCAGTATTTTATGTGTCAACATGGCGGACGGCCTTCAGAATTGTCCGTCATCGTTAAGGCTGTGTGTGACTTTCATCACTAATTTTCTTCAGATGTGTAAAAGCCCACTGATGGCCTCCTCATCACTAACCTATGAGTGTTTCTGTGCTAATGAACCTGGGCTTCGTTTCTGGGTTCAACAGTGAACGCAGCCGTTTGCTCGCCCTTCAGCGCTAATAGTGAGCTAACGATGGGTCGGCGAACGCAGAGGCTTAACGAACACAAACTCCATTTGTGCGCTCCATGAACCATGGTTCAGTGTGTTTGTGTTGAAGGGTGTTCTGAACAGGTGTGTTCACTGTAGAACCAGAACTAACGCCTCTGCTCCAGACGGTTCTGTTCATCTGATCTGACAGCACTATGGGGACAAGGAACAACTATTATGGGATATCTGTGAGCCCAGACCTCCTCACCCTCATGTGACTATAGATGGACCCCCTCAGCTGTCTGCATGTGCCCCCCCCCCCCCTTACTGAACTGAACTGAATATTCACACACATATGATGCGTCTGAGGATGAGCCCAGTTCTTCTGCACTGGAGACTTTATGAACACAACTGTAAACACACACTGGTGGACGTAACCACGGCAACAACAGGACAAACACACTGTACAGACAAACTGAACACTGTTCTGTTCATCTGATACACACACACACACACACACAGACGCCTACACACACGCCTACACACACACATACACACACACACACACACACACACACAGACGCCTACACACACACATACACACAGACACACACACACACACAGACTCACACACACAAACACACACAGACACACACACAGACACACACACACAGACACACACCGACACACACACACAGACACACACATACGCCTACACACACACATACACACAGACACACACACAGACACACACACATACACAGACACATACACACAGACACACACACAAACACACACACACAGAGACTCACAGACACACACAAACACACACACGCATACACAGACACACATACACAGACACACACATACACACACACACAGACACATGCACACACACACAGACACACACACACAGACACATGCACACACACACAGACACACACACACCACCATTTCACTTGCTCCGCCCCCATACGGTTCTCATTCATTTGTTCATTCGTTTGTTCGTTCATTCGTTTGTTTGTTCGTTTGTTTGTTTGTTTGTTTGTTCATTCATTTATTCATTCATTCGTTCGTTCATTCATTCGTTCGTTCGTTTGTTCATTCATTTGTTCATTCGTTCATTCATTAGTTCATTCGTTCATTCATTCTTTCGTTCGTTCGTTCGTTCATTCATTCGTTCATTCATTCTTTCGTTCGTTCGTTCGTTCGTTCATTCGTTCGTTCGTTCATTCATTCATTCGTTTGTTTGTTTGTTCATTCATTCATTCATTCGTTCGTTTGTTCATTTGTTCGTTCGTTCGTTCGTTCATTCGTTTGTTCGTTCGTTCATTCATTAGTTCATTCGTTCGTTCGTTCGTTCATTCGTTTGTTCGTTTGTTCGTTCATTCATTCGTTCATTCATTTTTTCGTTTGTTTGTTTGTTTGTTCGTTCGTTTGTTCATTCATTCGTTCGTTCATTCATTAGTTCATTCGTTCATTCATTCTTTTGTTCGTTCGTTCGTTCATTCATTCGTTCATTCATTCGTTCATTCATTCGTTCATTCATTCGTTCGTTCGTTCGTTCGTTCATTCATTTGTTCATTCGTTCGTTCGTTCATTCATTCGTTCTTTCATTTGTTCGTTCATTCGTTCATTCGTTCGTTCATTCGTTTGTTCATTCATTCTTTCATTCATTCATTCGTTCGTGCATTTGTTCGTTCATTCGTTTGTTCATTCATTAGTTCGTTCATTTATTCATTCGTTCGTTCATTCATCCGTTCGTTCATTCATTCGTTCGTTCATTCATTCGTTCATTCATTCTTTCGTTTGTTCGTTCGTTTGTTTGTTCATTCATTCGTTCGTTCATTCATTAGTTCATTCGTTCATTCATTCTTTTGTTCGTTCGTTCGTTCATTCATTCGTTCATTCATTCGTTCATTCATTCGTTCGTTCGTTCGTTCGTTCATTCATTCGTTCATTCGTTCGTTCGTTCATTCATTCGTTCTTTCATTTGTTCGTTCATTCGTTCGTTCATTCGTTTGTTCATTCATTCTTTCATTCATTCATTCGTTCGTTCATTTGTTCGTTCATTCGTTTGTTCATTCATTCATTCGTTCGTTCATTCATTCGTTCGTTCATTCATTCATTCATTCATTCATTCATTCATTTGTTCATTCATTCATCTCTCAAAGCCACACACACTTTGTCCTGAGCTCATCCACATTTATCCATAAATCGATGGTGAATATACTCCAGTGCTCAGGTCAGTCCTCACTCTGTAAATTTGTTTTCATCTGTGCTAAATGTCCAGGGGAAAAATCTGATCTGATTACAGATATTGTCAAACTTGTGTTAAAAATCTTGTTTTTCAAATGTAAATATTATTCCTAAGTAAATCCATGACAGAAGTGAGATGAAATGAATCCACCAGAACACATCCTCCTTTAACATGGACCTCTGAGGTCTGCGTTAGACTCAGCTGTGGAAGGAGGAACTGAGCGAGCGCACACTTTGAACCGACCAGCCCAGAAACAGGACAGCACATTTTGCGTTGGGGTTAAGGAACTAACGCATGAATGCATTTTGCGTTGCGTTGGTTGTTAATGAACAAAGAGCGAGCCCAGAAACAGGATAGCACTAAATGCGTTAAATGGAGGTGTTTTGCGTTGCGCTGGGCTGAACGATTTAACGAGCTAGTGCAGAAAACGAGCCCTGAATCCGTCCCTCACAGTGAACCACCTGGAAGTGTACTCCATCACCTGCTGTCTGTTTGGTTACACACCAAAACCAATAAGTCACTCGGGCCTTTTGGGAAATTTTGCTGCAAAGTGCATTGTGGGAAAGGGAATTCCACGCAGCCGCAGTATGGACGCAGCAGGAACAAACACACAAACGGCTTCATTGCTTCTTGCTGCTGCAGCGCCATGGAATT
This sequence comes from Sphaeramia orbicularis, assembly GCF_902148855.1. Taxonomy (NCBI): domain Eukaryota; kingdom Metazoa; phylum Chordata; class Actinopteri; order Kurtiformes; family Apogonidae; genus Sphaeramia; species Sphaeramia orbicularis. The sequence continues at coordinate 467,074 of NC_043959.1, forward strand.
CCAAAAAGGACTGAGAGACGGTTTGGTTTGGGTTTCAGTTTGGAGTGTAAACAAACAGATGTCAAAGTTGTGCACTGCAAGGGAAGTGATTTAGGATTTAGGTCATACACAGCTTTAAAAAAAGAATCTGTCAGAATATTTTCAGTTGGTATATTCCTGTCCTCTGGATATCCTCTGGAAAGGAATATACCAACTCAGCTTTACTTTCTGGGGTTGTGCATTTTCATGATAGAGTTTTAATGCCATTATCCTTCTGTTTTATTTGATTGTACTTCTGCAAACACGTTGTGAACTTGTTAAATTACAGTTATAATAAAGAATATTATAAAGATTCAAAGGCAGTCTCTAGGCAACTTAATATTCACTGTATTCAAATATCACATATCATATCAACTTCCACTTCACCAAACTTTTATTATATTATAAATTAAATTTGTTCACATTCCTTCCTTCTAATTAAAAATCACTAAAGCCAAAGATCGAAAACAAGAAGTGCAGTAATTTCATGCTAGATTTTGACAGCAATATTTATTTCAGGATCAAGCTCAGAATATATCACAGATCTTATTTAAATCATGTCTGTAGGTGGAATTGTTTTTTTATTTATTTAACCTTTTATTTAACCAGGAACGTCTCATTGAGATTAAAATGATTAAACTGACACACACACACATATATATATATATATATATATATATATATATATATATATATATATAAAAATATATACAGTACAGGCCAAAAGTTTGGACACACCATCTCATTCTTTGCATTTTCTTTATTTTCATGACTATTTTCATTGTAGATTCTCACTGAAGGCATCAAAACTATGAATGAACACATGTGGAATTATGTACTTAACAAAAAAGTGTGAAATAACTGAAAACATCTCTTATATTCTAGTTTCTTCAAAGTATCCACCCTTAGCTCTGATGACTGCCTTGCACACTCTTGGCATTCTCTTGATGAGCTTCCAGAGGTAGTCACCTGAAATGGTTTCCACTTCATAGCTGTGCCTTGTCAGGGTTACTTAGTGGAATTTCTTGCCTTATTGATGGGGTTGGGACCATCAGTTGTGTTGTGCAGAAGTCAGGTTGATGCACAGCTGACAGCCCTATTGGACAACTGTTAGAATGCATATTATGGCGAGAACCAATCAGCTAAGTAAAGACAAACGAGTGGCCATCATTACTTTAAGAAATGAAGGTCAGTCAGTCTAGAACATTTCAAAAACTTTGAATGTGTCCCCAAGTGCAGTCGCAAAAACCATCAAGCGCTCCAACGAAACTGGCTCACATGAGGACCGCCCCAGGAAAGGAAGACCAAGAGTCACCTCTGATGCTGAAGATAAGTTCATCTGAGTCACCAGCCTCAGAAATCGTAAATTAACAGCAGCTCAGATTAGAGACCAGATGAATACCACACAGAGCTCTAGCAGCAGACACATCTCTACAACAACTGTTAAGAGGAGACTGCGTGAATCAGGCCTTCATGGTCAAACAGCTGCTAGGAAACCACTGCTCAGGAGAGGCAACAAACACAAGAGATTTATTTGGGCCAAGAAACCCAAGGAATGGACATTAGACCAGTGGAAATCTGTGCTTTGGTCTGATGAGTCCAAATTTCAGATCTTTGGATCCAACCGCCGTGTCTTTGTGCGACGCAGAAAAGGTGAACGGATGGATGCTACATGCCTGGTTCCCACCGTGAAGCATGGAGGGGGAGGTGTGATGGTGTGGGGGTGCTTTGCTGGTGACGCTGTTGGGGATTTATTCAAGATTGAAGGCAACCTGAATCAGCATGGCTACCACAGCATCCTGCAGTGACATGCCATTCCATCCGGTCTGCGTTTAGTTGGACCATCATTTATGTTTCAACAGGACAATGACCCCAAACACACCTCCAGGCTGTGTGAGGGATATCTGACCAAGAAGGAGAGTGATGGAGTGCTGCGCCAGATGACCTGGCCTCCACAGTCACCGGACCTGAACCCAATCGAGATGGTTTGGGGTGAGCTGGACCGCAGAGTGAAGGCAAAAGGGCCAACAAGTGCTAAGCATCTGTGGGAACTTCTTCAAGACTGTTAGGAAACCATTTCAGGTGACTACCTCTGGAAGCTCATCAAGAGAATGGCAAGAGTGTGCAAAGCAGTCATCAGAGCTAAGGGTGGATACTTTGAAGAAACTAGAATATAAGAGATGTTTTCAGTTATTTCACACTTTTTTGTTAAGTACATAATTCCACATGTGTTCATTCATAGTTTTGATGCCTTCAGTGAGAATCTACAATGAAAATAGTCATGAAAATAAAGAAAATGCAAAGAATGAGAAGGTGTGTCCAAACTTTTGGCCTGTACTGTATATATTTATATATATATATATATATATATATATATATATATATATATATATATATATATATATATGTGTGTGTGTGTGTGTGTGTGTGTGTGTTTTCATACCTATTATTGATATTGGCTTTCTTGCGAAGCGCAGTCGACCCCAGAAGCCGACGTATTTACTGCGACAACCGGCTGACCAGAGGCGCACAAAATATTCCACTCCGAAGAACACCACAAGGACGATCTCCTGTCAAAGAAAGGCAGGGAGGAGAACAGATGAATGAAGCAGAAGGACATATAGAAAAAAAAAAAAAATCAATTCTGTGCAGGTTATTGAGTGCAACCAGCCCTGAGCAGCTGGTCAGACTTCAGCAAACACTGTTTGAAAATAGACATGTTTGTAAATGGCTGCATGGTATCACACTAAGTCATTAAGGATTATAGATTTGTGTTCAGTACATACTCCATTTGTCACTGTTTAATTCGTACCATACAATTGATTTATTCTTTAATTCAAATCCTAAATGCACCTACACTCGATAGATAAAAAATAAATAAATAAAACCAAGTCATTCCGCCTCCAGACTGATAGTTTGGTTTGGAGATATTTCTCTTTTATGTATCTGTTTTGTTCACCTCCATGCTTCTCAGAGTAACTACATCTTAATTACTTGTTCTTTGTTTCTCTCTGGATCTTTTCCTTTTAATTATCTTTGATTCACATGACAACAGCTGAAACAAGCCACTGCGTTGTGTCTTCAGTGCTAAACATGCAGCTCACACAATTAAAGCTTCTCAATTAAGGCTGCTCTATTTCCAACCCAGCTGAGTTTCCTGCTGGGTTCCTGGAGGAAAAATGGATTTTAAAAAAATCAATTACGACACACAATTACATTAACATTCAGAAATTAATGAGCTGGTGTAACTGAAGAATGCAATTCCCCCCACATGTCTGCTTAATCATTCTCAAGTATTTGGAAAATGAAGCTGTCTGCAACGGAATCAATGGTCATTTAAAGATTTGCAATGGTGACATGGTTTTCATTCACTGACTGACAAAGAACGGAACGTGGAGGATTTAGAGGAACGGTTCCAGGTGGTTCTGCTTCACCAGAGCAAACCATTAAAACCTCACTGAATATGACACATTTACTGAAATGAAATTATCGATACGTTACATAGGGCTTTTGCAAACTGATGTGTAAAATATTACTGTTTAAAATGTATTCAGTGAGGATTCCTCCTGAACCCATAAAGACCCCGTGGTTCTTCTATTTAATCATTCTTAACTGATTTATTACTATTTATTATAATATTATCCTCTATATTTGGTGTTTTTTTCTGTGTAAATCATGTGTTTTCCTGTATTTAATTTTCTGATCATGTAGATCACAGGTGTTAAACATGCATCCCGGGGGGCCACATCTGGCCCCCCAAAGGATCCAGTCTGGCCCGTAGGACGGATTTGTGAAAGACAAAAATTACACTGAAGATGTGAACGAGCGAGGACGTCAAAATCATTTTAATTCAGATTCCACATACAGACCAGTTAGATCTCAACTAGGTCAGACCAGTCAAATACTATCATATTAAACCTAGAAAGAATGAAGACAGCACATTTTTATCTTTGTTTTAGTGTAAAAAAGTAAAATTACATGAAAATGTTTTTATTAAAAACTGTTACTTTACAAAAAATGTGAAAAACCTGAAATGTCAGTTGTACTGCACATGTGTAAATAATAAACTGATCATCTGAGGCAGAATAGTGTTCAAATTGCACTCGTTTTTCTTAAGGTGTTTCCAGTTGTTCATGTTATTCAGATTTTTGGAGATGTTAACATTATCAGAATGTAATTGTACTTTTTTCACTGTTATTATTTGACTGGTCCGGCCCACTGCAGATCAGATTGGGCTGAATGTGGAACTGAACTAACATGAGTTTGACAGACCTGATGTAGACGTTCATAAAAGCTCAGATTAAAGTTGTGTTTTATTACATAATAAACAGAAAAAGTAACGAAAAAATGACTTTTTCAACAAAATATATCATGAATTGATCATAAACCCAGTGTGTCCATTTATTGTCATTGATCCAACTCCATGGCTTTGACTCAATGTTGTAGAAGATGACGGTGTTTCCACGGTAACTACGGAGCCCCTGAACATCCAAATGGGTCACATCTGATGACCATGAACAGATGAAGAACTGTATTTGACACCAATTGTTCAAATGTATTGATAGGATTAGTGAACCAGTAGGTATTAAACAGTTTAGATCAGCAGATGGTTTTGGTGTCCAGTGGCTGTTTGGGTCTGTAAGGGTTAAAGGCAAAACACAAACGCTTCACTCAGACTGAAACACAAACAAGGAAGAATAAAACATGAGGAATCAAGACAGTATACAGCTGTTTCTGTCAGCTGAGCGTCAACATATGGGCTTCTGTCTGCAGTTTAGTTCCACAGCTGGTGGAAGGACAATAAAGCCTGCTCTATTCTATTCTATTCTATTCTATTCTATTCTATTCTAATCTATCAAATGCTCCAGAGAACAAATGTAAAAATGTCCAAACTGTGTGAAGGGGGGGGGGGGGGCAGTAAGACTCTGTGTGGATGGTTTTAATTCATGAGCCCAACCTAACCCTTACAAGCCCAGTAAACCACAGTCTGGACCGGTCCCGGCAGACTCACAGGTGTGTTCCCAGTCCTAAAAGCCCAGTAAACCACGGTCTGGACCGGTCCCGGCAGACTCACAGGTGTGTTCCCAGTCCTAAAAGCCCAGTAAACCACGGTCTGGACCGGTCCCGGCAGACTCACAGGTGTGTTCCCAGTCCTAAAAGCCCAGTAACCACGGTCTGGACCGGTCCCGGCAGACTCACAGGTGTGTTCCCAGTCCTAAAAGCCCAGTAAACCACGGTCTGGACCGGTCCCGGCAGACTCACAGGTGTGTTCCCAGTCCTAAAAGCCCAGTAAACCACGGTCTGGACCGGTCCCGGCAGACTCACAGGTGTGTTCCCAGTCCCTGAGGCCTTAGGGTGGTCCGTCTGCCACATCCTGAAGTGACTGAGGGTTTTCTCATGCACAGTTTGAGCCCTTTATGCCCACTTTCCATAAGTCGGCATTTGTGCAGACTTTACCTGAGGGAATTACCCCCAGTTCAACCCAGGGTTCGCAGGGGAAGCCCCAGAGTGTAGAAGCGCCTCATGGTTGTACGCCTCCAGTCCATGAACATGTTGGGTTCACTGAGAACCTCTGAATTACAGGAGGAGGGTGTTGAGTACTGGACACAAAAGTGTTGGAACACGACGTCGTGTCCACATAAACACACCCACCTCCAAACTGAGTGACGTGCCAGTGCTGGACATAGTTTTGGTACCATCCAATATCATTCTGGAAAAGGGGGAAAAAATCCTGTTTCTGTAAATGAATTCCACTTGTTGTGGGCGGCGCTGAGCACTGAATTCAGTAACAGCACCAGTGTGTTCCAGAGTTAGGGATGGAACCAGATGAAAATGTCCCATCACAGTTATTGGAACCAAAATGATCACAGTTCTCATTGTTATCGCAGTATTATTGAAACTGTGCTCAAAATGTTCAAAAAGTACTAGTACACACACAAGAATTGAACCAAGTTTTATTTTGAAAACATAAAATAACAGTCCCACTGTCCCTTCTGTGTCAGAAACATTCACATATTAACCCTTAGTGGTCTGAGTCTATTCTGTCTGTTTTCAGTCCTTTTGATTTGGCCTTTATATACTATAGAAACACATGTTTACTATACCCATGTTTGGATCTGTTTTTTCAGCACAACTTCATCTAGATCATCTGTTTATTATTTTTTCACTTTAACCTACTATAAAAACACAAAAGGACAGAAAACACAAAGAATATATAAAATCTGATTTGAAAAATGTATATAATTTATTGCATAAATACCACACAGATGTTTAACGAACCTTTTCACAGACTTTAAAAATGAATATTGGTTCAAATATTAGGTATAGAAAATTAAAATTGTAATAAATTAAAACTCCACTCAAATATTTGACATTAAAGCAGATCTGTACGTAGGTGTTTTTTCCCCTAAAAGTGCTGTAATCAAACACAGTTATCCTGAGAGTTAGAATTTAAATGGTAATACTAACCGTCTGTGATTTTACTGCCGTTTATCGTTATAGCGGTAATCGTTACATTCCTATGCAGAGCAGTTGTTAGATCAATCATTTGCACTCTGAGAAGTAAGCCACAGTATTAACACATTCAGTGTCATACATGAGGACAGGTATCTGCTATTTTCACTGTACAGCTGCAGCTCAGAGACTGTTAATAATGATAATAATAATAAGAATAAGAATAAGAATAATGGATTGGATTTCTATAGCTCTTTTCAAGGCGCCCAAAGCACTTTACATTATTGATCCATTATTCATTGACACGCTGGTGGTGGTCAACTCCAGCTGATGGAATGGTGGCTGCCAGCCCACCCCTCTGACCACCACCACACATTCATACACCAGTGAGTGACGCTGGAACAGGGGGAAGTGCCTTGCCAAAGGACACAATGGTACATGACTAGAACAGAGGAGGATCTGAACCATGTAGAAGCCAATAACGGAATAACAGCTGATAAACGAATATGTGACATTCCTGTAAATGAATCACATGTGGACGAATGTTTGAACAGACTGGAGGGATTCCACCTTTAGAAGAAACTGAAGCTTTGACAGAGTTCAACTGGACCTGGTGTGGTCTGTTTGGACCTGGTGTGGTCTGTGTAGACCTGGTGTGGTCTGTTTGGACCCGGTGTGGTCTGTTTAGACCTGGTGTTGTCTGTTTGGACCTGGTGTGGTCTGTTTGGACCTGGTGTGGTCTGTTTGGACCTGGTGTGGTCTGTTTGGACCTGGTGTGGTCTGTGTAGACCTGGTGTGGTCTGTTTGGACCCGGTGTGGTCTGTGTAGACCTGGTGTGGTCTGTTTGGACCTGGTGTGGTCTGTGTAGACCTGGTGTGGTCTGTTTGGACCTGGTGTGGTCTGTTTAGACCTGGTGTGGTCTGTGTAGACCTGGCGTGGTCTGTTTGGACCTGGTGTGGTCTGTGTAGACCAGGTGTGGTCTGTGTAGACCTGGTGTTGTCTGTTTGGACCTGGTGTGGTCTGTTTGGACCTGGTGTGGTCTGTTTGGACCTGGTGTGGTCTGTTTGGACCTGGTGTGGTCTGTGTAGACCTGGTGTGGTCTGTTTGGACCCGGTGTGGTCTGTGTAGACCTGGTGTGGTCTGTTTGGACCTGGTGTGGTCTGTGTAGACCTGGTGTGGTCTGTTTGGACCTGGTGTGGTCTGTTTGGACCTGGTGTGGTCTGTTTAGACCTGGTGTGGTCTGTGTAGACCTGGTGTGGTCTGTGTAGACCTGGCGTGGTCTGTTTGGACCTGGTGTGGTCTGTGTAGACCTGGTGTGGTCTGTGTAGACCTGGTGTGGTCTGTTTAGACCTGGTGTGGTCTGTTTAGACCTGGTGTGGTCTGTGTAGACCTAGTGTGGTCTGTTTGGACCTGGTGTGGTCTGTTTAGACCTGGTGTGGTCTGTGTAGACCTGGTGTGGTCTGTTTGGACCTGGTGTGGTCTGTTTGGACCTGGTGTGGTCTGTGTAGACCTGGTGTGGTCTGTTTGGACCTGGTGTGGTCTGTGTAGACCTGGTGTGGTCTGTGTAGACCTGGTGTGGTCTGTTTGGACCTGGTGTGGTCTGTTAGACCTGGTGTGGTCTGTGTAGACCTGGTGTGGTCTGTGTAGACCTGGTGTGGTCTGTGTAGACCTGGTGTGGTCTGTGTAGACCTGGTGTGGTCTGTTTGGACCTGGTGTGGTCTGTGTAGACCTGGTGTGGTCTGTGTAGACCTGGTGTGGTCTGTGTAGACCTGGTGTGGTCTGTTTAGACCTGGTGTGGTCTGTGTAGACCTGGTGTGGTCTGTTTGGACCTGGTGTGGTCTGTGTAGACCTGGTGTGGTCTGTGTAGACCTGGTGTGGTCTGTTTGGACCTGGTGTGGTCTGTTTAGACCTGGTGTGGTCTGTGTAGACCTGGTGTGGTCTGTGTAGACCTGGTGTGGTCTGTGTAGACCTGGTGTGGTCTGTGTAGACCTGGTGTGGTCTGTTTGGACCTGGTGTGGTCTGTGTAGACCTGGTGTGGTCTGTGTAGACCTGGTGTGGTCTGTGTAGACCTGGTGTGGTCTATTTAGTCCATTTCTGTCTCAACTTCATGTTGTCTTCGTTCTGACCAAACCAATGCAGCGTACATGTGATGTCATCGCATGTGCACATCGGAGGTGGAGTCGATAAACAGAATCGTTAAGCAGGCAGGCAAACGATTCCAAGGAATCGAGCTACTGGGATCCGGTTCTCAAAAAGAACTGGTTGTGGATGCCCATCCCTCTCTCTTGTGCTGCAGTCTGGCAGTAGGTCCCATATTTACTGGGGTCTTTAGGTGGGTCCGCTCCTTCAGAACGTTCCATGATAGGCCCACTCCACCTCAAGAGGCCCACATGTGGGATCCCAGGTGTGCATGCATGTGTGTCCACTCCTTCTGCTGACGCTGTCGTGTTCTGGTCTGGTGGGGGTCTCTCCTCTCGGTATCTCAGTAACACGGTGGGCAGCACTACCCAGGGGTTTTCATGGCTTGTCTACAGTTTTCTACATCCTCAAGTACTTTGGTAGTTGACCTGCACACAGAGCATCTACAGCGGACCTCCACTGGGCACAACCCTCCTCTGAAGGATCCTCCAAGGGCACAATTAGCTCCACAGTAACAGCAGTCTAAAGAGATGAGGACTAAAGCAGGAGCTCTGCTCTGAAATGTGTTGTAGTGAACTCAGCTGGGAAGTCCAGCTGGTTCAGGTCCACTAATAACTCCCAGTCTTGTTTCTTCCCTTGCTGGTCAAAGTCTAGCTTGGACAAAGCTTCATTAAGCCCCATGCCGACACTGAACCAGGTTTGTGCAGCTAAAGGACGGGTTAACACAGTGGTTCCAACCTTTTTAGGTTCATGACCCCATTTTAACATCACAAATGTCTGGTGACCCCAGACATTCAAAACTGACACTTTTTTTTTTTTTTTTACTAAAATACTTTGTTTTTGATCATGTAATAGTTTGCTATACTATGTTTCAAATAAACATTAATGTTAGAGGACATTTAGTCTATATAATGTCTATTATTGTGGACATTTAGTCTGTATAATGTCTCTTATTGTGGACATTTAGTCTGTATAATGTCTATTATTGTGGACATTTAGTCTATATAATGTCTATTATTGTGGACATTTAGTCTGTATAATGTCTATTATTGTGGACATTTAGTCTATATAATGTCTATTATTGTGGACATTTAGTCTATATAATGTCTCTTATTGTGGACAGAGGCAGTAAATCCAGGTGTAGATTATTGCACAAAGGCTCAGGATCTGTCCAGTCAGTCCAGCTGGGATTTACAAGGAGGACAATTAATACTGAACAAACTAGAACTGAAACTATGAATTATGAAAGAGCTGCAGCATCTGAAACTGACCACAGTGAACATGTGACACAAACAGAACCACAGTGCTGCAGTTTCACACTCAGTTTGTCTGCTATGGGTTGGGATTGGCTCTGTCAACTCAACATATAAAAAAAAAAAAAACTCACCATATACTTTTTATTAGTAATTTTTTTTTTTTTTTTTTTTTCAAGTACTCAAAATTTCAGGCGACCACCTTTGAATTCCTGGCGACCCCATGTGGGGTCCCAACCCCAAGGTTGAAAAACACTGGGATAGAGACGTGACCCCCCCGGTCTCTAAACCACTGTAAGGTTGTCCATCTCCTGCTTGTTTCGGCAGGTGTAGCGCTCCTTGTGTCAGGATCATCATACACCACAGCAGAATGTGCTCCAGCGTGGTTGGACATGGGCAAAGTGTGCATGTGAATAATTTTGTCAAACTGGAAGAAATTCTGTTGAAGCTGTTATTGGGATGTTGTGTTCATGAGAATTGGACGGACGTGTGTATGTCTGAACATACACACCTACTCCAGCTGTAATTATCATTGTGACTGTAAACACCAGGGTCAGCTCACCAAAAAACAAACCAACAAACAAGGCTACGTCTGTGTTTCTGGAGCAGTGTCTAGAGGTCTTCTGTGGTATTACAACTTTCACATACTTCCCCTTGGGGATGAGTCTGGAAGATTTTCAACCTTGACACTGAACAAATTAAAAGAACCCTAAATTAAAAAGCCCCAGACACCTAATGGTATGAAATATGTTCATCTGCCATCATATGAACAAAATAGGACATGCATCAGAACACTGTCCTGTTCCTCTTAATTATAGTTTGATACCATACAGCTGTGTTTTTCACCCGTGGGGGCACCTGGGTTCAAATGGGGACGCCTGAAATTTCTAGTAATTAAAAAAAAAAAAAAAAAGACTAATAAAAAACATATGTTGAGTTGACAGAGCCAATCCCAGTCCATACCAGACAAACTGAGTGTGAAACTACAGCACTGTGCGTCTGTTTGTGTCACATGTTCACTGTGGTCAGTTTCAGATGCTGCAGCTCTTTCATAATTCATAGTTTCAGTTCTTGTTTGTTCAAATGAACAAATTAATTTTAGCCAAAAAAAGTCTCGTTTTGAATGTCTGGGGTCACCAGAAATGTGTGATGTTAAAATGGGGTCATGAAGCTAAAACTGTTGGACGCACTGGTTTACTGTGTCTCATCCTCCACTGTTTACCAGCTCATGTTAAAGTCTGAGGTTTAGTGATCAGGGTTTGGAGTGGACTCTAGGGTCAGGATTGAGCCTCCGTTCACCACCATCAGTCTGCCCCACCAACACCATCCCTTCTGTGCACACACAACAGATTGTATTGCTATATTTCTGTCCACATCTATCATGTGACCTCAGGAGTTTCACCTCAAAGCTCGGCCTCTGGTTTGTGATCTGCCTGTTAGCTCAAGACTGAAACGCTAACCCGTATTTGGTGACGGGTAGAGGGCGCCTCTTAAAGGCATTTGGAATCAGGGGGAAACACTCCAGATCTCAGCCTCTATCGTGTGGATGAACTCCTGTGTTATAACGAAAACTGTCAAACTACTATGTGTTCAGTATTTACTCAGAGGTAACCACATCATAGACTTATCCCAACCAAAGCTTGACTTGTTCTGGTTGTGGTCCACACCTAAAATGATCTTTTCATCAGGTCTAAAATAGAAGGTCTTGCTGATGGCTGTGGTACGTTACCCCCACTGAAGAAAACTGAGTCAACTATTTCCAAGGCTGAGAGAAAACTGTTATGGACGTCTTAAAAGCCAGTATTCTAGTAGAACTATCAGCAGGTGTGTGTGTGACATGGCTGTTCTGTTTGTTAGTGTTCTGTTTGAATGTGGGGCTTCAGTTGGAGCTGCTCTGTGTTTGGGCTGAATTAACTGTAGTGATGAGCATGCAAAGTAATAATACTTCACTACTGTACTCAAGTATGTTTTGGTAGAATTTGTACTTTACTGAGTATTTTTTATTCGTTTATTTACACTTCTACATTTCCTAACTCAGTTGCGTACTTCTACTCCCACACATTTATAATGCACAGTATCGTTATAAAAAATAAAATAAAAAATTACAGGAAATTGGGTGTTTTCACCGCTGAGACTACCGAGGACTGCAACAAAGTCAGGAGGCAGATTTGTCATTGGATGTAAGTGCGTACTGCTCAAATGCAGAGGACGGTCCACACTCAACCTGTCAGTGATGTGTGGATGTGAGGAGAGCCGAATGAACGTCCACAGGTTGGTTTGTGTCAGTGCTTCAGTCTGAGGATTCCTTCTTTATCAAGTGGAATGGAGGCTCCATGTTTTGAGGAGCCACATACGCGTCATAGTTTTTTTTTCTCAAAATTCTGACATTTGTAATCCCAGCAGTATCCTACTCCTGTTTAGGTTTTTGAAACCTTGTTTTTGAAGTCTGTGATGTCAGCATTATTTTTAATATTTTGAAACTTTACCATGTTTTAAAATCCTGGATAAACTTTGTAATGTTCAAAATTCTGAAGCCTTTGGTTGGTATTAACATTTACTTGTACTTTTGCTTTCATTACTTGAGTACATTTAATTGTAGATTACTTGATATACTGAAGTGCAGTAAATATTAGATACTTAAACACTTTTACCTGAGTGACATTTCAGTTGGTGACTTGAACTTCTACCAAAGTATTTTTTCGGTAGGGTACCTGTACTTCTAAAGAGTAACTTTATCCAACAGTGGATGAGCATGTATCCAGTACTGTCAGCAGGGAAAAGGAATGACCTCAGGAAAAATAGCAGCTTCTCTGTAAAAACTGATGTGGATCAAAAAACAAAGAAAGTAACCTGGGGCAGATAACAGGCTGCACAGTGTTACCAGAAGGTGGCAGTACAGGCTATGATTCATGTGGCTGGAATCAACTGAGTAGAAGAAGAAGAGCCTTCTGGTACTGTTTTCCATTTAACGTTTTTTTTCTGATTTTTGAAACTAAACACAAAGAAGTGTCATTTTTATTTTTTTCCTTTCCAAATGTTGCCTTTTTCTACCCTACATCCATTTCCTATGTACAGCAGATGGCAACTCTTTTCATCACTTTGTATCATACCCTAAAGTTGAATTTTAACCCTTTAGAAGGCACTCACACAACACTGTCAAATTCAACATTTCAATTGTAGTTATTGGAGGACACAACAAGATTTTAGTACTTTTCTGAAGTTTATATATATATATATATATATATATATATATATATATATATATATATATATATATATAGTTATGTAGAAAATCAAGGTCAGTGAAGTTACCATATTTGGTTCCTTCCTTACCCATAAGTGGCAAAAAAAAAAAAACAGCATTTTTAGAACATCAGACCAGACCCCTGTCCACATCCACATGACCCCTTTAACATCATTCCTTACATTAGTTCCATAAGAGGTGGACCTGACAGACCCTGGAGACCACATTGGACCTTACAGACCCTGTAGACCACACTGGACCTGACAGACCCTGGAGACCACATTGGACCTGACAGACCCTGGAGACCACATTGGACCTGACAGACCCTGGAGACCACATTGGACCTTACAGACCCTGGAGACCACATTGGACCTGACAGACCCTGGAGACCACATTGGACCTGACAGACCCTGGAGACCACATTGGACCTGACAGACCCTGGAGACCACATTGGACCTGACAGACCCTGGAGACCACATTGGACCTGACAGACCCTGGAGACCACATTGGACCTGACAGACCCTGGAGACCACATTAGACCTGACAGACCCTGGAGACCACATTGGACCTGACAGACCCTGGAGACCACATTGGACCTGACAGACCCTGCAGACCACATTGGACCTCAGATTGTGGACTCAGTGTCCTCACTGGAACTGTTGCTGCCACTGTCTTGTAATGTGTGTGGAAATGACCAAAAATAGTCCCTTGCCTGATAAAGGGTTAAGTCCTCAAATAGAAAGTGAGTCTTTGTTGGTCACTGTCCCAGACTGAGTCTCTGTGACATGATGGATTCATCACAGTTGAAGAGGATAAGGGTTTATGACACTTACAATAACAGACCAAATCCAAGCCCTTTACATGAATACACTCATGACTTTCAGATATTCTGATCTTAAACCTCCCGTCCTCCACATGATTATTTATTTTAGCTTTCTTTACTTTAATGTTAAACCCCAGTCCGTCCTGTGACCCTCCAGAAGATTAAAGAATTAAGAAAAATGAACAAAAGACTGACTGAATTCATGGCTGTGACTGTATTTATATGGGTGTTTACTACCTCTCTTTGTGATGCGTCTCTTATTTTTTTTATTGACTTTCTTTATTGTCACTGGAAATAAGGATTACCTATAAATGATTTCTTGGATATGAATAAAAGTTTACTGACTGAATGACTGATTTGTCCTGTAGAACAGAATATTAACATTTTATAAAATCTGAAAACTCCTCGTTGGATCTTTTGCACATTTAATATATGGTATGAGAGTAAAATAGTGGACGAGGGAACTTCACGGTCTGGGGATTATTTCAGTATTTCTTTTGTTAACTTCATTTTGATTTATGCATTGACTGATTTATTTATTTAGTTTCTTTTGTATGTCAGGGTTTTATTATTATTATTATTATTTCTGCTATTTTGATTTCATGCCACCTTTTACTTGCCTTTGTGTTGTTATTCTTGTCATAATTGCGACTGTTCGTGACTACCATACTATTATTTCACACAAAGAAACCTCAGCACTGTTCTGAGGCTCGCTAAATTACAGTTTGAAGCCCCATTTTCCCCCTTTTCCCATCAGCCTTTTCTATCTCAGGAACCAGCCCCACTTGTTTGACTTACCTGCAGCCTATCAGACAATCAGCCAACCAGCCCTCCTCTCTTCTTGACTTCTTTTTTTTTTTAACCACTGCGTCAAACTTGGAGGCCTGTTTTTGTGTCTAGACCTTGCTGCTGCTGTCCCTCCCTGCTTCCTGGACCCCTGTTGTCTGGCTGATTAATTACCTGCTTTGTTCCTGACCCGACTTCTGCCTGTTCTTACAACAGCGCTGCGTTATCTTGTGGTGTTGAAGCCGCCTGCGCCGCTTTCTGTGTGTCTGATCCCTTCCTGGTTAGTTTGTCGGACTGTAATCCAGACCTCCCCCCAGGCTGCTGTGCTGTTGTTCCACTGATCTGTTCACCTGCAGCTCCACATTCACCAGTTTCTGTCTCCATCTCCTGTGTACAGCGCTCCACTTCCTGCCTCTGTTCACCTTCTTTACCAAAGTCAACTCCATACCAGTAAACTGCAGTTCCACTAATATTCACAAGAAAGACTGTTTTCAACTTTCCCTCATCTGTTTTCAGTATTTGGGTTTTGTTCTGTTAGGTTAGTTAACCTCCAAAGACCCGGTGCTACTTTTGTGGCAGGTCCTAAATGAATTTTTCCTCTAATGTTTAATCTTTCTTCAATTATTTATCATGATTTATTATTAAATCATGTATTTTCCGCAATGTAATTTACTGATCATGTAGGTGTTGATAAAAACTCATAGTGGTCACTCCAGTGGACAGCTGTTCTCCAGCTGTGCTCTTGTATATTTATGGCTATGTATATATATGTATATTATTGTTTTAGTTCCATTTCAGCCAACACAGTGGACACTTATGCACCATCCCATAATAATACACTGACATTCAGACCATTACTGTAACTTTGCTGTTCTTGATAAACCTGATCTGCACTAACATGTTTGAGTGTGAGTCAATTTTCAGTTACTAGACTGTAATTAACAGGCTACTGAAACAAAAAGGTTTTTTTAAATACATATTATCTCCATGAAGTGAGTAAGAACTAGTATTAGAGTATGGTGACATGTGAGAAAACATCAGATCTGCTGCATTCAAAATATTATTTCACAGTTTTCATACAGTATATCACTTTCTGATATTGTGTTTTAAATACATGTTTCTTTGCTTCAAAAATGAATAAACACTTGGTGTCCAGCTGAGTGGACATTTTTGTAACTCCATGAAAAATAGGATCATTAAAAAAAAAAATTCTATTGCATTGTTTTGTTTTGTTTTTTTTTTCATGCCTGAAGAGGAATAAAAATCTTGACTTTGGTTCTCATAATTCATGCATTAAAGGGTTAAAGTTGAGGGTTATTTTGTCAAAAACAGAGAAAACTGAAGAAATAGTGACTTTTCTCAACAAAATCTGTCCTGAACTGAACATAAACCCAGTGTGTCCATCCACTGGCACTGATCCAACTGCATGGGTTTGACTGGAGAATCAATGTTGGAGAAGATGACGGTGTTTCCACGGTAACTATGGAGCCTCTGAACGTCCAAATGGGTCATATCTGATGACCATGAAAAGATGATAAACTGTATTTTACACCAATTATTGACATGGATTAATAGGATTAGTGGATCGACAGGAATGAAACAGTTTAGATCAGTAGTTGGATTTAGTTTCCTGTCTGGTCCCAGTACACAGATGGAGGCTCTGAATACTGATGGTCCATCTATAGTCTGTCTGAAATGTTCATGTGTGTTTGTTGTTCCTCATGTCGTCGGTCTGTGTTGTCCTTTACCTTCTGCTGTTGTTCTGACCGTCGCTGGGATGTGCTGCCCTTTACCATTAGTGTTATTCTAGTTTTTTGTTCTTACCATTGTTGGTCTGTAATTATTATAATGTAAGTGGATGGTTAACTGTTACCATGGTAACACCACCAGGAGTGTACTTTGTTTCTATTTTTCACACACATTTTGCTTATACAATGTAAATACTGTCAAATGAGTTCATTCTAATTTGGTTTAGGCCTATTTTTGTTCTGTTTTTGTTCATTGTTCTGGTTTGAAGTCGAAGGACAGGAGTGAGGATTTAATGTTCTTATGTTCAGGTACTGGATGAGGAGAATGGGGGTGGGATTAAATAAGGTTTTCTTCTTCCCACTCCTTTTCCAGTGTAGATGAATGAATTTGGAATTTTGAACTTGCATGTATTCTGTAAATGTCCGAAATAAACAAATAAATGAATGAATGTAGAAGAGCCTTGCCCGCTCATTAACATTATAAAGTGTTCATGTGATTATATTAGTGTTAGCATCAATAGTATCATAGATGTGTTCCTAAATCCTAAAAATAAAAGGCAAATCTGGGAATTAGTCTGAACATGTCCGTTCATTTCAGGTTTTCAGAGTGTTATCAGTGAGTTCCAACACAAGACACTTCTTGATGACACTGGACAGACCGATAATCATCTGGAGCTCCTTCACCTCAGGTTAGGACACTAAACTGCAACTGGGTTCAGAAAAAAACTCATCACTAACAAAAGGGGTAAAGTGATGATGTTACCTGCTAAAGCATGACCGTAAGAAGTCACAAGATTTCCACCAAAAACATGGATATAATCTGATAGAATGGAACATTTGTGTAACTTTAAGCCCTATAACAAATAATTGGAGTGCGGTCATTGAAAGCCAGCTGAGCTCTACTGAATGCTAACACAGTGTTGCAGGTTTCATTTATTCACCTCACAGCCAGCAGTGGGAGACGAGTGTGACAGGAACGTGTGCCTGTGAACAGTCACTTCCCATGCAGAGGACAAGGAGATACGGTTGAAGACGCACAGCCACGACTGCTGAGGAAGGATTTCACCACACACTCCAGTAACTCAGAGTGGAGACTCTTCTGAGCGTTTTTTTTTTTCATTACTGAAACACAAAACTCCTTCTCATCACACCTAAAATTAGACACTTTTCTGCCATTACTGCGTGTGTGCTTGTGTTTCCGTTCCATCCCAGCAGGCTGAAACACGGAGAAGATAGATTACATAGTCGGAGCAGCGTCTTGAGGCTTTTCTAAACCAGGGTGATGGTTTTGGAACTTTCTGAAATGCAGATATGGTTTTTACCTCCACAAACACAATGACTGAATACTTTAAAAAGTCAGGGACACATCTGGGTCTGCTTTCCCGTCCTCGCCATCTCGTAAAACGTCACCAGTCGCGGCCTAAGTACTGATCCATCTCAAAGTTCACACAAACCAAGAATTCATGAACACCTGAATGTGTCCTCGTCCCGTAGCTTAAACCGAGGATGCACTGGTGACTCATGTAGACTTAGCTGGCAGATATCCCAAGATGCATTTTGTGCTTCTGTCAGTTTCCTCTCAAAGGCCATGGCGGCTTCTCTGGTAACTTCCTTCAGAAATGTTTGAGCAGATGACCGTCACCACAGGATGTGCTACACTGTTGGAACTAGGGCTGCAACTAACAAGGATTTTAACTACCGATTAATCTGTAGATTATTTTAATAATTAATCGATTCATCGGATAAGCAATATAGGCTGCAGACAAGTCACTAGAGCCCGACCGATTAATCAGCCGGCAGATTAATCAGGCCGATTATGGCTTATCACCGATTAATCAACATTGGCCAATATGTAACCGACCGATGTACGAACTTTTTAGCTGCAGACATTCTGTCGCTCACTGCTCCTGTGTGTGTGTGTGTGTGTGTGTGTGTGTGTACGTGTGTGTGTAGGTGTGTGTGTATATATGTGTGTGTGTGTGTGTGTGTGTGTGTGTGTGCTGCCCAGAGGGTCAGAGGAACAGTAAAGCCTGTCAGTTTCACTTTCACTTCTGCTCGGCCAGTCGCGCTGTCCCCCCCCCCCCACACATGCACACACACACAGTCACGGAGTCACGGACCGATACCCCCCCATTCTGACAAAGATAGACCACTAATCCCCCCCCCCGATGCAAAATCACGGACCCCCCCAGTCTTATGAACTCCTCACCACACCCCACACCCCCCTGTCTGTGCACTTCCTGTCTCCCTCACAGTTTCATTCTGCAGGTACGTCTGGGTGTTCATAGTGTAGGGGAGACTGGGGTTAGTTGGAACACAGGTCAGTTGTAACTCTTGCAGTTCCTCCAATCAGGAACAACTTAAGGCTCACCTAATTCACTCTGCACATGCTCAGTTTAGTCCTTAGTCCACATGTGCAGTTGTAGTGCTGTGAGGCAGACACGTCCACATTTGTGAGTGAAAACAGAATTGTGTGCTCAGTCAGATTTTTACTCTAATTATTTTTGTGATTGCATTGTTTGTTTTGTAGTTGGACTCATTAAAGGGAGGTGTGGCTGACATTTAAAAGAAGGATTTACCAAATATTTTTATGTCACTACTTATACAATATCAACTCACATCTTTTTCACAAGTATAAAGCATAAAAACTACCACATCTACAACCTGTGGTTCCACAGCTCAGACTAGTCTGATATCAGACTGTTAAACACAGGTTTAAAGTTAACCTGTGGCTCCACAGCTCGGACTAGTCTGATACCAGACTGTTAAACACAGGTTTAAAGTTAACCTGTGGCTCCACAGCTCAGACTAGTCTGATATCAGACTGTTAAACACAGGTTTAAAGTTAACCTGTGCCTCCACAGCTCAGACTAGTCTGATACCAGACTGTTAAACACAGGTTTAAAGTTAACCTGTGGCTCCACAGCTCAGACTAGTCTGATATCAGACTGTTAAACACAGGTTTAAAGTTAACCTGTGGCTCCACAGCTCAGACTAGTCTGATACCAGACTGTTAAACACAGGTTTAAAGTTAACCTGTGGCTCCACAGCTCAGACTAGTCTGATACCAGACTGTTAAACACAGGTTTAAAGTTAACCTGTGCCTCCACAGCTCAGACTAGTCTGATACTAGACTGTTAAACACAGGTTTAAAGTTAACCTGTGGCTCCACAGCTCAGACTAGTCTGATACCAGACTGTTAAACACAGGTTTAAAGTTAACCTGTGGCTCCACAGCTCAGACTAGTCTGATACCAGACTGTTAAACACAGGTTTAAAGTTAACCTGTGGCTCCACAGCTCAGACTAGTCTGATACCAGACTGTTAAACACAGGTTTAAAGTTAACCTGTGGCTCCACAGCTCAGACTAGTCTGATACCAGACTGTTAAACACAGGTTTAAAGTTAACCTGTGGCTCCACAGCTCAGACTAGTCTGATACCAGACTGTTAAACACAGGTTTAAAGTTAACCTGTGGTTCCACAGCTCAGACTAGTCTGATACCAGACTGTTAAACACAGGTTTAAAGTTAACCTGTGGTTCCACAGCTCAGACTAGTCTGATACCAGACTGTTAAACACAGGTTTAAAGTTAACCTGTGGTTCCACAGCTCAGACTAGTCTGATACCAGACTGTTAAACACAGGTTTAAAGTTAACCTGTGGCTCCACAGCTCAGACTAGTCTGATACCAGACTGTTAAACACAGGTTTAAAGTTAACCTGTGGCTCCACAGCTCAGACTAGTCTGATACCAGACTGTTAAACACAGGTTTAAAGTTAACCTGTGGCTCCACAGCTCAGACTAGTCTGATACCAGACTGTTAAACACATGTTTAAAGTTAACCTGTGGTTCCACAGCTCAGAGTAGTCTGATACCAGACTGTTAAACACAGGTTTAAAGTTAACCTGTGGCTCCACAGCTCGGACTAGTCTGATACCAGACTGTTAAACACAGGTTTAAAGTTAACCTGTGGCTCCACAGCTCAGACTAGTCTGATATCAGACTGTTAAACACAGGTTTAAAGTTAACCTGTGCCTCCACAGCTCAGACTAGTCTGATACCAGACTGTTAAACACAGGTTTAAAGTTAACCTGTGGCTCCACAGCTCAGACTAGTCTGATATCAGACTGTTAAACACAGGTTTAAAGTTAACCTGTGGCTCCACAGCTCAGACTAGTCTGATACCAGACTGTTAAACACAGGTTTAAAGTTAACCTGTGGCTCCACAGCTCAGACTAGTCTGATACCAGACTGTTAAACACAGGTTTAAAGTTAACCTGTGGCTCCACAGCTCAGACTAGTCTGATACCAGACTGTTAAACACAGGTTTAAAGTTAACCTGTGCCTCCACAGCTCAGACTAGTCTGATACTAGACTGTTAAACACAGGTTTAAAGTTAACCTGTGGCTCCACAGCTCAGACTAGTCTGATACCAGACTGTTAAACACAGGTTTAAAGTTAACCTGTGGCTCCACAGCTCAGACTAGTCTGATACCAGACTGTTAAACACAGGTTTAAAGTTAACCTGTGGCTCCACAGCTCAGACTAGTCTGATACCAGACTGTTAAACACAGGTTTAAAGTTAACCTGTGGTTCCACAGCTCAGACTAGTCTGATACCAGACTGTTAAACACAGGTTTAAAGTTAACCTGTGGTTCCACAGCTCAGACTAGTCTGATACCAGACTGTTAAACACAGGTTTAAAGTTAACCTGTGGTTCCACAGCTCAGACTAGTCTGATACCAGACTGTTAAACACAGGTTTAAAGTTAACCTGTGGCTCCACAGCTCAGACTAGTCTGATACCAGACTGTTAAACACAGGTTTAAAGTTAACCTGTGGCTCCACAGCTCAGACTAGTCTGATACCAGACTGTTAAACACAGGTTTAAAGTTAACCTGTGGCTCCACAGCTCAGACTAGTCTGATACCAGACTGTTAAACACATGTTTAAAGTTAACCTGTGGTTCCACAGCTCAGAGTAGTCTGATACCAGACTGTTAAACACAGGTTTAAAGTTAACCTGTGGCTCCACAGCTCGGACTAGTCTGATACCAGACTGTTAAACACAGGTTTAAAGTTAACCTGTGGCTCCACAGCTCGGACTAGTCTGATACCAGACTGTTAAACACAGGTTTAAAGTTAACCTGTGGCTCCACAGCTCGGACTAGTCTGATACCAGACTGTTAAACACAGGTTTAAAGTTAACCTGTGGCTCCACAGCTCAGACTAGTC
This sequence comes from Sphaeramia orbicularis, assembly GCF_902148855.1. Classification (NCBI taxonomy): domain Eukaryota; kingdom Metazoa; phylum Chordata; class Actinopteri; order Kurtiformes; family Apogonidae; genus Sphaeramia; species Sphaeramia orbicularis. The sequence goes on from NC_043959.1 coordinate 488,770, forward strand.
TGATACCAGACTGTTAAACACAGGTTTAAAGTTAACCTGTGGCTCCACAGCTCAGACTAGTCTGATACCAGACTGTTAAACACAGGTTTAAAGTTAACCTGTGGCTCCACAGCTCGGACTAGTCTGATACCAGACTGTTAAACACAGGTTTAAAGTTAACCTGTGGTTCCACAGCTCAGACTAGTCTGATACCAGACTGTTAAACACAGGTTTAAAGTTAACCTGTGGTTCCACAGCTCGGACTAGTCTGATACCAGACTGTTAAACACAGGTTTAAAGTTAACCTGTGGCTCCACAGCTCGGACTAGTCTGATACCAGACTGTTAAACACAGGTTTAAAGTTAACCTGTGGCTCCACAGCTCGGACTAGTCTGATACCAGACTGTTAAACACAGGTTTAAAGTTAACCTGTGGCTCCACAGCTCAGACTAGTCTGATACCAGACTGTTAAACACAGGTTTAAAGTTAACCTGTGGCTCCACAGCTCAGACTAGTCTGATACCAGACTGTTAAACACAGGTTTAAAGTTAACCTGTGGCTCCACAGCTCGGACTAGTCTGATACCAGACTGTTAAACACAGGTTTAAAGTTAACCTGTGGCTCCACAGCTCGGACTAGTCTGATACCAGACTGTTAAACACAGGTTTAAAGTTAACCTGTGGTTCCACAGCTCGGACTAGTCTGATACCAGACTGTTAAAACACAGGTTTAAAGTTAACCTGTGGTTCCACAGCTCGGACTAGTCTGATACCAGACTGTTAAACACAGGTTTAAAGTTAACCTGTGGTTCCACAGCTCGGACTAGTCTGATACCAGACTGTTAAACACAGGTTTAAAGTTAACCTGTGGCTCCACAGCTCAGACTAGTCTGATACCAGACTGTTAAACACAGGTTTAAAGTTAACCTGTGGCTCCACAGCTCGGACTAGTCTGATACCAGACTGTTAAACACAGGTTTAAAGTTAACCTGTGGTTCCACAGCTCGGACTAGTCTGATACCAGACTGTTAAACACAGGTTTAAAGTTAACCTGTGGTTCCACAGCTCGGACTAGTCTGATACCAGACTGTTAAACACAGGTTTAAAGTTAACCTGTGGCTCCACAGCTCGGACTAGTCTGATACCAGACTGTTAAACACAGGTTTAAAGTTAACCTGTGGCTCCACAGCTCGGACTAGTCTGATACCAGACTGTTAAACACAGGTTTAAAGTTAACCTGTGGCTCCACAGCTCGGACTAGTCTGATACCAGACTGTTAAACACAGGTTTAAAGTTAACCTGTGGCTCCACAGCTCGGACTAGTCTGATACCAGACTGTTAAACACAGGTTTAAAGTTAACCTGTGGCTCCACAGCTCAGACTAGTCTGATACCAGACTGTTAAACACAGGTTTAAAGTTAACCTGTGGCTCCACAGCTCAGACTAGTCTGATACCAGACTGTTAAACACAGGTTTAAAGTTAACCTGTGGCTCCACAGCTCAGACTAGTCTGATACCAGACTGTTAAACACAGGTTTAAAGTTAACCTGTGGCTCCACAGCTCAGACTAGTCTGATACCAGACCGTTAAACACAGGTTTAAAGTTAACCTGTGGTTCCACAGCTCAGACTAGTCTGATACCAGACCGTTAAACACAGGTTTAAAGTTAACCTGTGGTTGCACAGCTCAGACTAGTCTGATACCAGACCGTTAAACACAGGTTTAAAGTTAACCTGTGGTTGCACAGCTCAGACTAGTCTGATACCAGACCGTTAAACACAGGTTTAAAGTTAACCTGTGGTTGCACAGCTCAGACTAGTCTGATACCAGACCGTTAAACACAGGTTTAAAGTTAACCTGTGGTTCCACAGCTCAGACTAGTCTGATACCAGACTGTTAAACACAGGTTTAAAGTTAACCTGTGGCTCCACAGCTCGGACTAGTCTGATACCAGACTGTTAAACACAGGTTTAAAGTTAACCTGTGGCTCCACAGCTCAGACTAGTCTGATACCAGACTGTTAAACACAGGTTTAAAATTGTGTCAATTATCTTTGTGCGATGAACAAAGATTTATGCAACTGTTAATCCACCTGTCCACAATTATCTAATATCAGATTATTATATCCTGTGTAGATCAATGTTCTTATTTCATATATCAGCCAATGTATCGGTTGTTGGCCAATATCATGGATATTGGCTTTTGTTTAGCCCCCAATATCAGTATCAGCATCAACCCCAAAAATCCCATATGGGTCGGGCTCTACAAGTCACTAATGATTATAGCTTCGCTATAGCTTCGGTAGACTTAGCGAGCACTAGCCCACTACCTAAACTTGTTATGGCTAGAGACTAGCAAGCTATAGTCTTCAACCAGCTGTTATAGGCTGTTGTAGGCTTTCAAACTAGTGTTGTATGTATTAGTTTCAGTCAGTGATAGGTGACATTAGTCTGATAGCCTGATAAACAAAAACATATTAATTACGACAATAGTCTAATAACTAGCTAGCAGGCTAAAGTAATGACAACACGTAGGCTACCTTAAGCTAGGTTTACACTATGTTGCCAATGGCCATAGCAGCCCTGTTTGCCCAAAACGTACTGTGCCATGGGATTTTTGTCATTTTTGTCTCCATTTTCAAGTTTTGTTACATAAACAGCACGCTACGTTTCAGCGTCAGTACTAATGTGCTCAAGACCCAACGAATCAACTGCCACATTTATTGCCAATTCTTTTAAGAATAAATTTGGATTGATTTAATCGATACATTGTTGCGGCACTAATTGGAACATGCATGAGAGACAGAACAGTGAGAAAGACATTTTTATTATCATGATATGGGATTCAATGAAATTAGTTCATCCAGTTTTGAAAAATATACAAAATGTATTTGGAAAAATAAAAATAAATGACATGTAAATAGTGTAAATGTATTGAAATCTAATTGACAGACATTGTAGTGGATTATGTGAATACGTTGCAGAGCAGATGGTGGAATTACAGCAGAACCAGGGAGGAAAGTGCACGAGTACCAACCGTTCCAATAACAGACACCTGTGTTCTTAGGAAGTCTGTCCTCTGGGACTGTTCTTACCTGGGATTTCACAAAACCGTACTAGGTGAGAGTGGTTATTGAGATGCATCCCATGTAAGTCTCCATGTATAACATCTGCCAGTAGGGCTGTAAGAAAACATTAGTTCTGCAATATATCGCGACATTTCTTTTAACAATACTGTATCGTTATTAAAAAGTACTGTATGGATATTTTTAGGTATTTATTCAAATGCAGATATTGTGGAGGTTCATTTTAGTTTTTTTTATTTTTTATTTATATTTTATTTATTATTATTTCACACTCTTTTATTCAGTAATGTTGGTTCCTTTGTTTGGATTGAACTCCAATCCTGTTCTGATGTTAGTTGTGAACTAATAGAATCTGAACATTTGAACAGGATCTGAAACTGGAATGTCTGGAAAACTGAATTTCAGTTGGAACACAGTTTGAACATTTGGTGATAGAACATTAGATCCTGTTGGGATAAAATACTAATGTGTTTAGGATTTGTGCAGATTTCAGGTGTAATTCAATTCTTCAAGGAAATAATCATAAAAAAAAAAAGAAACAAACAAAAAATTGCCTTTTTAACAGTATCATGATATATTGTGATATATCGTATTGTGATCCTAGTATTGTGATTCGTATCATATCGCCAGATTCTTGCCGATACACAGCCCTGTCTGCCAGGTAAGTGTTTCCATGGGGATGATCCTGGATGTCCATGTATTAGAGCAGACACTCAGGCTGCGTTCACACTGCAGGTAAATGTGGCCCAAAGCTGATTAGTTTGGCCCCATGTGACCTGTATCCGATCTGTTAAAGACAGTTTGAACAGCACAAATCTGATTTGTTCTAATCCGACCCAGGCCACTTTCATATGTGCTCCTTAGTCCGATATGTATCCGATATTTTGCAATGTGACTTCAGTCTCAACGGCCAGGTCACATTTATCTGACCTTTATGTCATTGAAATGCAACAAACGTCCCAGTTCTGTGTCCCAGGAGGAGAAGTGGAAGAACATACGTACTTCTGTAAACACAGTGTGTGTCTGCGTGGTCTCGTATTACATCAGGACCTTTTGTGCATTCGGATCACTTCAGGGTCGCATTCAGTTCAGACCCAAAACTGGTAGAAGTCGCATTTAATGTGTAATATGACTGAGCACACAAAAAAATTGTATTTCACCAAAAAATCCGAACTGTGCATTAAGACCTGCAGTCTGAGAAGTCAAAGTCCATCATAACATGCTGAGCAGACACGTTGTTTTAGTATATCTGAAATTTTAGTATGAAACCAATGGTATGTGAAATGCATTTCTCCATCTTAAATATCCCATAATGCAGTGTAGTCATGGTGACAATGACAGGAGTCAGTAGTTTTACAATAAGGTAAGATTGGCTGGTTACCAAGGTTACCCCCATGTGGTTCGGAAGCTTTGTGGACGTGACACGTATTTACCCACTGAACAGTGTGTGTGCACAGCTGCATTCTGCTGTTCATTTACACAAATGTACGAGACACTGGAGAACGTTATTATAGATTTTTTATACATAGTACATAGTATGAGAGTTGGAGCAGACCATTAAACTGAACATACATGAATCCAGTCTTTAAGTGGAACCATGTCATGTCCTTGGGGTCTATGAAAGATACAGAGGTCTGTAGAGGAGCCTGAGGCTTTCAGTCTGAATGGAGTCCCATGGGAGAAGCGGCTCAGTTCACTGAATTAAAAATCATTTTGTGAGAAGTGTTGGTTCCATAATAATCAGACGACCTCTGTAATTATCTTTAACTTTTTATCCATAAAACAGCAAAGTGTGACTTTCACCTGATAAGGTATAATGTTAATTAAACGACAGGTGACAGCTCAGGTTGTTGCAACAAACTGGGCCAATTTGCATTTTTAAATTTCATTATTATTATTATTATTATTATTATTATTATTATTATTATTATTATATTACATTCTATTTCCCTACAGTCTGTAATGTGGCTGAACCATGGACCAAACACACATGCATGTGTACACCTCTAACAAAAGATAAAAATAATCAAATCCACAAAACATGTCACAAGTCACAGCTGAGAAATCCACTCTGCTAAACCACAAACTAAACGACATGATCGTTACAGGGGTTCAGTGACGTCAGGGAGGTTCACCACTGGTTTGCCGTTACATTTTCATCTACACTCAAAGAAGTGAGATTAGAATCAGTCCTCTTTAATCGAAACATCTTTGGTAAATTGTTCCTTTTCCACTGCACAGCAGTCTGTAGTAAACAGCATGTGTGTATGAGACTGTGAATGCAGCCTCAGTTAAACGCTGTAGGTCTAATGATTACTGAAGGCATTCAAGTACATTATTATGTCATTATGTATTAATCAGCTCATAGTATTTGTAAATCATCACAACATAAGACGCCTGGCAGTAATGAGCCCTCATAAATTATTGATGTGCATCATGGTGGGGCTTGTTTTTGGCCCCCTGCAGAAAAGCGTCATACGGTGAAATAAGTGGTCCTCTGTTGCTTCCTGATAACCTGACGGGTCCTGTTTCCCCTGGTACAGTGTGGGATTTCATATGTGAGCTGGTACTCATGGCACTGACACTAGGATACTTATACGCCTTTAAAGCAACACTGTGGACTTGTTCAGCCTTCACACTAGATTTTCAAGGTCATTTTGGTGATACAACAACTCACAACAGGCTCAATTACACTTTCTTCGTCACTCCAGAGCGTCTGCTTTATGGCATATGGCACCCCCCCCCCTTCAGATGAGGCAGGTAAACGAAGTTACCAGTGACAACGTGATATCATGACTTGCATTAATATACATGCCACTTTTAATTGGCGTGTTATCTATATGCATTATAAGTTATCTGTGTGTATTTTCACATCAAATACCACGCACTGAGGGTTAGGGTTAGGGTGTAGTCCTACTTATTCTGCAGCAGGGTGCATACCTACTTATAAACCCCCCCGATGTGCACCATTCACTTGTATCTGCCTCTAATTGGCTAGTACACGCTGCCTTCAGTAATTAGATTGGTTAACTATAGGCATGAGGACTGATGAGCCAATCAGAGGCAGAGTAGGGCGGGTCATACCGAGGAAACGATGGCTAACTAGCGCTGTCCACCTCTGGAACCTGATTGGACACCTCCTCAGGTGCCAGTGCCACCCCAGTTGATTGACAGGTCACTGCACGTCTCATTGAAAGATTATTGGAAATGCAAACGAGAAAGGCAGAATAAACGTCTTTCACGTAATGTCGCTGTTGATGTCCTGTCAATGCACATATTTTTGTTCAGTGTTAACTAAATATGGTTTAGTATTATGGTTTAAATTAACATATTTAAAACAAAGCATTCAGTCAAAAAATTATGATAACTAATATTTGTAGCGATATATATATATATATATATATATATATATATATATAAATATATATATATATATATATCTTGGCATTCTCTTGATGAGCTTCCAGAGGTAGTCACACAGATGCTTAGCACTTGTTGGCCCTTTTGCCTTCACTCTGCGGTCCAGCTCACCCCAAACCATCTCGATTGGGTTCAGGTCCGGTGACTGTGGAGGCCAGGTCATCTAAACGCAGACCGGATGGAATGGCATGTCACTTCAGGATGCTGTGGTAGCCATGCTGATTCAGGTTGCCTTCAATCTTGAATAAATCCCCAACAGTGTCACCAGCAAAGCACCCCCACACCATCACACCTCCCCCTCCATGCTTCACGGTGGGAACCAGGCATGTAGCATCCATCCGTTCACCTTTTCTGCGTCGCACAAAGACACGGCGGTTGGATCCAAAGATCTGAAATTTGGACTCATCAGACCAAAGCACAGATTTCCACTGGTCTAATGTCCATTCCTTGGGTTTCTTGGCCCAAATAAATCTCTTGTGTTTGTTGCCTCTCCTGAGCAGTGGTTTCCTAGCAGCTGTTTGACCATGAAGGCCTGATTCACGCAGTCTCCTCTTAACAGTTGTTGTAGAGATGTGTCTGCTGCTAGAGCTCTGTGTGGTATTCATCTGGTCTCTAATCTGAGCTGCTGTTAATTTGCGATTTCTGAGGCTGGTGACTCAGATGAACTTATCTTCAGCATCAGAGGTGACTCTTGGTCTTCCTTTCCTGGGGCGGTCCTCATGTGAGCCAGTTTGGTTGGAGCGCTTGATGGTTTTTGCGACTGCACTTGGGGACACATTCAAAGTTTTTGCAATTTTCTAGACTGACTGACCTTCATTTCTTAAAGTAATGATGGCCACTCGTTTGTCTTTACTTAGCTGATTGGTTCTCGCCATAATATGCATTCTAACAGTTGTCCAATAGGGCTGTCAGCTGTGCATCAACCTGACTTCTGCACAACACAACTGATGGTCCCAACCCCATCAATAAGGCAAGAAATTCCACTAAGTAACCCTGACAAGGCACAGCTATGAAGTGGAAACCATTTCAGGTGACTACCTCTGGAAGCTCATCAAGAGAATGCCAAGAGTGTGCAAGGCAGTCATCAGAGCTAAGGGTGGCTACTTTGAAGAAACTAGAATATAAGAGATGTTTTCAGTTATTTCACACTTTTTTGTTAAGTACATAATTCCACATGTGTTCATTCATAGTTTTGATGCCTTCAGTGAGAATCTACAATGAAAATAGTCATGAAAATAAAGAAAATGCGAAGAATGAGAAGGTGTGTCCAAACTTTTGGCCTGTACTGTACATGAAGAATGGCACACAGCACTGTTTACATCAACACTTCATTCATTCATTCATTCATTTTCTGAACCCACTTTATCCTCACTAGGGTCACAGGGGCGGAGCCTATCCCAGCTACATAGGAGCGAAGGTGGGGTACACCCTGGACATGTGACCAGTTCATCCCAGACTGAACATATAGAGACAAACAACCACTGTCACATTCACACCTATGAGGGATTTAGATGAACCCATGAACCTATCAGAGCATGTGTTTGGATGGTGGGAGGAGCCAGAGGACCAGAGAGAACCCACGTAGACACAAGGAGAACATGTAAACTCCACAGAGAAAGGCCCCACCCCCATGCACTAAAGGTCCCACCCCCTTCTGTCTGTGAGGCACCAGGTCTATCCACTGCATCACCGTGTCACCCTAAATCAACAGTTTTACAATAAGAAGCATTTTTATACAGAAAGAACAATTCTAGATTGTTCTTTCCTCTTTAGTCTGATGCTAAACTATCCAATAAATAATAGTGCTCCTAGTTTTTGCACAGGGATCATTAGTGTAAACGCTGACATGGCTGCAGAGCATCAGTATGATGGGATCCACAACAACCATGTCACATCCGTCCACTGACACATTTAGTGTTTTTGTGTCAGCTGGGATTGTTTTAGATCCACAATACCAACATTTATGAAGAAGAGCACAATTAACAATAGGAAGTCTAGAAGTTTATTCCTAATAAAGTACTGGGACTGACCAGAGCATCATGGGTAATGTCACGTCCGTCCACCAGCAAAAGTTTCCACATCCACGTGCTATTCCAAATCCAATATTTATGAAAATAGAGCTTCCACTGTCAGAGAATATCAGTAGTCTGTGCACAAATGGATTAGCATTATTTACACACACTTCTATGACTTTAGGACAACTGTTTTGGACACAAATGGACACTCATGTGACCCCGAAGGACATTTTAGCCCATATATATCTATATCTATATCTATATCTATATCTATATATATATATATATATATATATATACATATATACAAAGTACGCTAAAATAGTGTTCAGCTATTGAAAACCAAATAATTTATTTAAATTTTCCAAAAGCACACTTTTGAGTTTATCTGATTGGTTTTGATGTGTGGAAGAGAATAATTTGTGTGCTTTATTTAAGGTGAAATATGAACAAGGATGCATTGTCAGCTTCAGATTTGAAGTATTTTATTTAAATAAATGTTCAAAAACAACTGTAACACCATGTTTTCCTCCTGTTGAATCCATTTCCATTCCTGCAGCTGCTTGTGTGTCCAGTAAAACCTACAAACTGCTCCTGATCAAGTCATGATAATGTTATAATATAACAGTGACCAAATACTACTGACAGATTTTTGTAGAAACTAAATAGAGTAGTCTGACATGTCACTGTTTCTAAAACAGGGCATTTTTCTGGACTACTAAAAAAAAAAAAGGCAAAAATTGAGAGTATCCTCACTTCTCCAGGGACCACTGCACCACTGGCTTCAGGTTCTGTTAGGAGTTCAGGTTATGTGAACCACACATACTGGTAAACTGACATGTGATCAAATGGCGTTGAATAACATGTGAAAGGTCAAACATGCGCATATAGCACACTAAATGCCATAAGAGCTGGTGTGACGTACAATGTGATTTCATGAGATCAGTCTCCAAGTGCAGGAAGGCTAGAAAGAGGCTAACAGTCATGACTGATGCAGCAACAAACGCACAGAAGGTTAGAGTGTCGTCTGAAGAGACAAAGAAAAGAAAGCATGAGAGTGAAACTAAGTGTAGGGGGAAGACCAGGGTGAATATGGCCCAGCTTTCAGACACTGGCATGAACTGAAAGAGGAGGAGGGACGCCCACCATGGAGACCTGGAGCTGTCACTGTTGGACCAGGAATTCTTCTGGAAACTCTTCTGCATTTCAGCTTCCTATGTTTGAGGTGGTGTTACTGAAACCACAGTCTTCTGTTTATGCATTCTCTGGTCCCACAATGAGCAATCAGTTATAGGCTGAGACACAGATCTGTTCAGACATGTGTTTTGTTTGTTTTTTTTCGTTTCTGATATTTTTACAAATAAAACACTAATGTCTGTATAAAATGTTCTCAGGCTGCTTTACCCGGCCTGAACACATGGTTGAGTGCACATCCACCTTCTTACTTCAGGAAGTTTGGAACCATCAGTGGCTTGTCCACAAGTGTGTGAGTGTTACGCAGATACAGACTTTACATCGTTGTTACAGACAACACCGGCTCCTGGCTTTACTGCAGTGGTTTCCAACCTTTTTTGGCTCCTGACCCCATTTTAACATAACACATTTCTGGGGACCCCAGACATTCAAAACAGAGACATTTTTTTTTTGGCTAAAATTAATTTGTTTTAACTATGTAATAGTTTGCTATACTATGTTGCAAATAAATGCTAATTTTACACAACATTTAAGTTGTATAATGTACATTTTTTATTAGTAAATTTTATTTATTTTTTTTTTTTTTACCAATTACTAGAAATTTCAGGCGACTCCATTTGAATTCCAGGTGACCCCACGTGGGGTCCCGACCCCAAGATTGAAAAACACTGCTTTGGGGGACCCCACCTCTGATCCAGACTCAAGTGTCAGGTACCCCCTTGTGTTGGAGTCTGATTTTTATCCTCCACTCTTCATCTGTCATCTCACTTTGTGCTTGTTGGTAAAACCACAGGTTAAAGGTGCCGTCAGTGACAGGCTGAAATAGAAAACAGCAGCACTTTGGTTTTAGAGCTCAAGGCCATTTAGGAGCCCCCCCCCCCCCACCAAAACACCAGTGAATTCTTCAGAGGATGTGAATCCTGTGAGCATAATGCCAAGTATGTGACCAAACAGACGACAAAGCCCTTCAGTCTGGGCTGCATCTGCAAGTCAAGAACACAGCGGTGTCTGTTCACCTCCAGTGTGCACCGAGACAAAGGAGATGCTTCTGCGGCGCAGGAAAGGAAAGAACACAAGTGTGACGGGGTCAGAGCATGTCTCTAAACTGGAAAACTCAAAGCACCAAATAGTCCCTTTGGGAATGAGGTCTGAAAAGATGAATGTTTGAGATTTCAGAAGGTTCAGTAGGATAGGAAATATTAATTATTCATTATCTGTGTTGGAGAAAAGAATAAGAAGATTAAGTGTCTCTAGAGGGTGCAGCTCAACTTAAGGCCCCACAACACTGCTATGAAAGGCTTTTTTGCTCATAATACTCTGGTATTTATTGCCAAAAAGCCTACTTTTCTTTTTGATTGCAAGTCTGTTTCATGCACAGGAGCCTGCACCAGAATCTCAATAGATTAGTAATAAACCTGTAGGATTTAGGAGGCTGACGTTCCAGCTCATGAAACACTTTGACCATTTCATCCCATTATCCACAGGCCAAGGTCAGCTTGTCACATGTGTCACACTCCAGTCCTCCTTAAAGAAAATCCTCGGGTCTTTTTTGGATCCTTTCTGGGCTTTTTCTTTTGTCTGGGCTCGAGTAATTCACACATCAGCCAAACAGTTCCTGTCTCAGGGTTATGTTTATCCCATTTACTATTGATCACAGAGGAGCGGCCTTCGCCCTCGTAGCACACCGGGACAACCTGAGATTGTTTGAAGGAGAAAAAAAAAGTCTGTAGCTCTAACCAAAGTGTCTCTAAATTGTTTTTTGTGAGCCCGCGGTTAGGTCGATCAAACCATGAAATTGCTTTTTGATCTAAAGACACTGTGGTTTTGTAATTGTTGTTTTAGAAACAGCTTATGAACAGTATTCTGTCAAATATACAAACAGATGGAATACATGATGACATCAGCTGACTTTTTTTGCCACATTTGTTCTGTGCTTTAATAGCTGATACATGGAATATGGGCCACTATAAGCCATCAGAGAATGTAGATACTGTTTTATAGAAGGGGACTTGTAATACACATCAGTTACTAAATCTATTTTAACCCATAAAGACCCAAACAACCACCACTCTCCTGATCTAAAAGGTTCTATAAATGTTTCATAAATTCTGACCTACTAAACTTATCAAACCTTTGAAATAACTGGTGTCAAATACAGTTTATCATCTTTTCATGGTCATCAGATATGACCCATTTGGACGTTCAGAGGCTCCGTAGTTACCGTGGAAACACCGTCATCTTCTACAACATTGATTTAAAACCCATGGACTTGGATCAACATGACAACGACAGCGGATGGAGACACTTTTGTTTATTGTCAGTTATTGATATTTTTGCTTAAAAAGTCACTTCTTCATCAGTTTTCTGTTTTTGATATAATAACCCTCAACTTTAATTTATGACCATCTACATGATCAGTGAATTAAATATAAAAAATACCAGATTTACACTGAAAAAACACAGAATGCAGAGGATAATATTGTAATAAATGGTGATAAATCACTTAAGTAAAGGTTAAATAAAGAAAAAAAAAATGGAACTGACATAAAAGTTACACTGGGTCTTTATGGGTTAACTGTTATTATGTATAAATATGATTGTACATGAACCCATCATAAATATGACTACTGTTAGATTTAAAAACATTTGTCTTAAATCGTACACAATTTAACAGTTTCTAGGCTGCTTATGGACATTTATAAAAGCTTGGTGAGTTCATTGTAGTCATTTATAATTACATAAATATTTATTAAGTTTTACTAACTAAGCTATTAAGTTCATTATTTAACCATTATTAAGCACTTTTATTGGTTTGTTGAGATAAATTAATCCTTTATTATTAACTATTGCTATAATTTGCATCAAAACTAGGAATAATAATGAGTTTAATAAATTGTTAATTATACACTTAAGCTTACTATCAATCAGTTAAATATTGTTAGCATAATTGCCTAAGTCATATTTTTGGCCAAACTGTGATATCGACATGAAATTAAACAGCAGTGTTTGGAGTAAAGTTACATAAATATCACAATTTGGCCAAAAATATGACTTAGACCAGGGTTCTAAACTCCTGTTCTTTCAGGTTCCACATTCAGTCTGATCTGATCTGCAGTGGACCCAACCAGGAAAATAAGAACAGAATAATATATAAATAATGACAACTGCACATTTATGTCTGTGTTATTAAATTATGAAAATACTTACTTTTATTAACTAGCCAAACAAAAAAGACGTGAATAACCTGAAAAAACTGAACTTTCTTCATAAAAATCAGTGTAATTTTCTCAGTCTTCTTCCTCCACTTCTCATTAGTCCATGTGCATTCTGGATCAGATCTCCAAAGACACTAAACACTGAGGAACAGGAAGAAAAGAGTTCAAACTGGACTGAATTTAATACAGACATTTCAGGTTGGACACATTTAACTGTTACAGGAGAGTTTGGAAATGGAAAGATTTTCATCATTTAATGTGATTTTTTGCGCTAAAACAAAAACAAACATTTGCAGTTGTCATTATTTACAGACATTCATTCATTTTCTGAACCCGCTTTATCCTCACTAGGGTCACGGGGGTCTCTTGGAGCCTATCCCAGCTACATAGGGGCGAAGGCGGGGTTCACCCTGGACAAGTCGCCAGTTCATCGCAGGGCTGAACATATAGAGACAAACAACACTCTCACATTCACACCTATGGGCAATTTAGATTAACCAATTAACCTATCAGAGCATGTCTTTGGATTGTGGGAGGAAGCCGGAGTACCCGGAAAGAACCCACGCCGACACGGGGAGAACATGCAAACTCCACACAGAAAGGTCCCACCCCCCGTCGACTGGTGTTGGAATCGAACCCGGGACCTTCTTGCTGTGAGGCACGAGTGCTAACCACTGCACCACCATGTCGCCCAGACATAATATAATATTTTTTCCATCAGTCCCAGTAGTAAATCTGCAGTGGTTCTTCTGTGTGGGTTCTTCTGCTGTTCTTATTGGACTGTAGATCAGATTGGTCTGGATGTGGAACCCACACTAACATGAGTTCCACAGCCTGGACTGTGGAGTTTAGACACTGTGTAAATTCATCCCAGAGGTCAGATTGGAACCTTTGGTGGGACGCATTTGGACCCTGGGACGCATGTTTGAGACCCCTGACTTAGGTAATTCTGCTATGAGACTAACGCTGTGCTTTTAACGATTACCAAACACCTCAGGTGAAAACCGCTCAGGCAGACGAGTGTCAGAGGCTGTCACAGTCTGGATTAGATTAGATCAGAGTCCAAGTGCAAACCAAACTACAGCGCAGATGATGAACACGGATCCTGGACTGAACACCACAGACAGCTATGAGGTGGAAGGTGGATCTGAGCTGACGCACTGGAACGCAGAACACACAGGAGCCGTGGTGTTCTGTAGTTCAGCTGAACTGACTGAATGGCTCAAAAACAGACCTGTTCTAACCATGGAAGACATTTCACAGCCTCAGCTGGCCACACAGACAGTGGTTTTCAGTCCCATCAGCCTCCAGGTCCCTCTGACTTCGGTCAGAATAGAGCAAAATGGGAAAATGATGGAACCGTGGCGTACAGTTGTGTGTGAGTCAGGCTCAGATGAGACAGTTTGTCAGACTTCAGACCCTCAGACAGAATGGAAATGTGTTCTTTATATCATGTAGACTTCACCACAACATGGGGAACTGTGTTTGTGCTGACGGGGAGCTATTGCAGCTAACAGAATGACGTATGGCTGAGGTCAAGGGGGTCACGGATGGACCGCCCACTACTTTCAGACTCATAACTTTTGAACCAGACCAGTTTAAGACAAATATTCCACATAACTGGAAAGGTCTAAACGCCTTCTGAAACAGACTCAAAGGGTAAAATGTAGTTTCAAATATTTTTAAATGACAAATTTTAAAACCTACTGCATCACGGATGGAAAAACAACTAACATCTATTTTTTGCAAGAATTCCAAAGTGAATTTCCTCTGACATTTTCATCTTAAAATGTATTTAGTGTAAACCTTAAACCCTCTGTTTCACAACCTAATAACTGGTTAGAGGAAAAAATATTTTATCATATCTAAATGGAAAGAGTTTTGAAAAATGGCAGCTTCACGGATGGACAACAAAAGTAAATATTAAATTAAACATTTTTTTATTGCAATTATCAATGTCATATACTTTTTTTATGCTTGTTTGTTTTTTTACAATACCTACAACACACAAATAATATTAACATTATATTCAAATGTATTTTTGTTAGAATAATTGTACATAAGTTATCACATTCATGCCATACTTGTGATGTTATTATATGCTGTGTTGAATGAGGGCAAAGTGCTCTTAGAGTTCTTTTACAGGTTTTGCAGAAGTGAAAGCACCTCGGAGGATGGGGACCATGCCTTGGAGACCAATTGACCCATGTCGTCTGATCGAAAGCAGAAGTTCACACAAAGGCTACACAGATGCGTCTGGGCGATTCAGTTTTGACATTTAATAAAAGGAAAATAATCATGCACCCATGTTCTAACAATGTGATCACTACGTAAACCCTCAGACTAATCCCACCCATGTAACTAGGGAACACCCAAATGAAATAAATGAGGAGAGCAAGGGCAGGACCCTCAGAGTGAGTTGGGACGTTGTAACTGAGCAGTGTTCTGTCAACTACTCTCCTCGCGAGCAAGAGATACTTGACTCCTGTGTGTTCTTGTGTCTTTCCTTGAATTTAGGTGGTCTGAACCTGACAATTTTGCATAGATATATACATTTATTAATTCTAAACACTGTGTGCTTTGAATATGACATGAATAATATAATAGTCAACTATCCATGTATTCAGAATAAGTGTAGTTTATTTATGAGGGTTTATAAAATGAACCCAGAATGATGGCAGAAAACTGTTACTTTACAAACATTCACTCATAAAACTCCTCAATTTTGTTTTTCACAAATTTTTTCTCATTTCAAAATACATTTTCCTGAAAATATAAGTAGAAAAGCACTCAGAGAGCACAGACCCCTGTCAAGGGAGATCAGTGGGCCCCCGTGCCCCCCCCACCCCCCATCACCACCAAAATGTCATCATTTGTTCCTTGTGCCAGTATCAACATTTCCTGAAAATTTCACCCAAATCCGTCCATAACTTGTTCAGTTATGTTGCTAAATAACTAACTAACAAACCCTGGCAAAAGCAGAACCTCCTTGGCGGAGGTAATTACCAGCTCTGGTGCAGATTACTGGACTTTAATTTTTTGAGCCCATGTGAACCTTCCTTTGACTTTGCCCTTACCCCACAGACAGAAGAAACCTGGTCAAACCTGGGACAGTCCCATCCATTCTATATTTATTCTGTAATGTGTCAGTATTCGTCTTCTATCAGTGCTTTGGGCTGGTGTTGTGTTGGTCAGTCCAACCTTTATGTTCACTATCAAACGATTATTGTTGAATAAATAAGAAGGTACTCACTGCATCAGTTAAAGGGTTCCAGAACCTGTTGGAGATCAAACATATTGATCAGGGCAGAAAATGTCCAATGAAAGGATGTGACGTACGCCTTCAGTTAACTCCAGGAGAAGACTTGGTTTTGCTTTTGGTTGGGGCTGAAGATGTAATCACCTAAAAGCACCAGCAAGTCTAATTCCTTTTTTTTTTTTTTTTAATTTTTAGCAGATTTCAGTTCTCTTAAAAACACTAACAGACATGTCACTGAGCTGTAAATTATGGAGGCACTACTTTTTCTCGCCTGCTCCTTTTCTTTTGTCAAAGAGAACACATTATGTCTTTGTTCTGTGATAATGGCTATTTAAATTCAGTTTTTCACACAAGAAGAACAAGCTAATAGGCTGTAATGTCAACAACATGGACCATCTTTTGAAGTTAAAATGTTCGTTCACTTGCAGATGAGCAGGTTTGCTTTAAACGTCTTTGCTGAAATGTCAGAGTGGCGTAGTTAATATGGCAGGAGCTGTTTTCCATTTCAGATAGCTGGCACCGCTTTTACTGAACTCAGTTATTTGACATGGAATCTGAAGACAGTCCTGGTTAACCCTTTAGTGTCTGACAGTCAGGCCTGTGGTGTCTCCAGCTGAAACTGCAGAGCTGAGCAGATGGTCGGAGTCACAGAGGGTCATCTGAGGAGGCAGAACGCACATGAACCCTGAGGCTGCGGCGTAAACACAACTGTTAGTGCATTTCACACCTGAGATGTGACTTGTGCAAAGCCACAGTCAGTCTGCGTCAGTCTGTCCCACATATGGGCTTCAGACGTAAACAGACAGGTTTGTCTGTACACTCTGTGTTTGTGGCCAAACCTTCTGCATATGTGCACTATCCTTAAGGTCCACCTAATCTGAAGAATTTAAAATGCACTGTTTCACCTAAAGAAATCAGCTTTATTTACACAAAGCGCCTTTTGTAATAGATTACAAATCCTACATCCAAGAGTGTGAATGGAAACCCAGACACAAAGCCTTTGAAGTAGGTGAGCACAGTCATATATTTACATGTGGGGTCGACAGTTGAACTGCAGGAGGCGTCTGCTGGAAAAGGCTCTCCTAAAATCATGAAGTACATGAAAACAACAGATGCATTTTAAGACAAAACCTTTGTATTTTTGGTGGTTCCACAGTCAAGACTGCATTCATCTGATTTCAGTAGAACTGGTACCTTAGCTCAAACACAACAAGAGTAAAACACTTTGTCAGGTTTGAGGAACTTTTTCAAGAAACCCAAAAGACGTGCTTTAAAAGTAAAAACACAAATACACCGTTTACAATTAGCAGAAATATTCTATTCACATTATAATCATAAGTGGACCTAAGGATGGTTTGGTTTGGTTTTAAGCTGAGGAGGTATTTACAAAGGGACTCTTTCATTTGACACTGTCATGTTTCTACAGTCGACCAAAACCTTGTATTCCAGAGCTGGAATACAAGACGTTAACAGCTCCCCCGGTGGCCAACTGCAGTACAGCAAGAAAAAACTGTTGAGCCCAAAAGGACTTTTTTTTTCACTGATCACAATCTTAAAGAAGAAATTTGAGAGACTGCTGAAACTGTGTATTTTTATTGGGTTGTGGGTCTGTTAAAATAAATAACAGTATTTGTTACATTCTATTTTTTAAAGTTAGAGAGCAGCATGTGAAGAGAAGTCTGAGGTTATTTTAGTGGCTCCATCACCACCTCTAAGAAAAGTCTAAATGAAAGCAGTGCATGTTTGACAGACACATGCCTTTGTATGTGCTGTTTGGTTTTTAAATGACTGAGTCGTTTTAACACCACAGAATAATAACACTTGTGCATGTGTAGTCTCACTAAAACAACTCCACTGTAGGGCTGTAACGGTACAGAAACATTTGGCTTTGGTATGTTTTCAGTACAGGGTCTGCGGTTCCATACATTTTCAATACGTTTTTGCTACAGTGAAGGAGACCAGTGGGGGGGGGGGGGGGGGGTATGGGGGGGGGGGGGGGGGGGGGGTCTGTAACTACCTGTGGGACACAGGACACGTCTATAAAATACTGTTTGGTCATTTGTGCATTAACAGGGACCCCACATGTAAAGTATTTCTGTATTTTGAATGTTCAGTGTTCGTTTATGGTTAACATGTGAATCTCCTGAGTGTCTGTGAACGCCTCGCAGTATTCCCAGAGGTTCAGTGAATGTGACCTGACAGTAACGCTGCAGCAGAGGCACGCTGACGGAGAAGAGGGGCAGGTGGACTGGATTTTACCAACCAGCGAAAAAACAAAACCCTTTTTGCTTTAAAGGAAGCTGTGGACTCTTCTGTGCCACAAAGATGCAACAAACTGAAAGTGAAAGTGAACATGCTGAGAACATCAGACCTGGCTTCTGCACCTCTGTTCTACTCTGTTGTCATGGTTTGTCTTTGTTTGTGCAGTGACGCTGCTGCTGAATGTGTCCAGAGGAAACCCTGTACATGGGTTCTGCTTGTGTCCACGCTGCCTCCCACATGTCTGCGTTCTTCATGTGGTCTACATGCATTCCTGTGGTCCTCCTCTGGATCGTATCGAAGGCCCTGAACTGAAACACTTCAGTACAAACACTGTTACAGACCTGCTCCTCACTATTCTGCAGATGTACAAAAACAACATTCTGCATTCAACACTGTCCAAAAACCAAAGTAACTTCATCCTGATAAAGGCTGGAACCAAACCTACCTACAGCACTTGTCTACATTCCAGACAAACAAATACTTTTTTTTTTTTTCTACGATTCCAAAAACTGTATATTTCAGACTGAGCTGTTTCCACCGTCAGTGAAACCACACGCTCCTCTGCTGGTCCTGGTCCTCTGTGGTGCATATCCTATTACAGATGAGGCTTTCTTAATGGTTCGCACAGCGGGAACTCAGCCGTCTTCGTTTGTTCCATCAAACATCTGGAAAAACGTTGGCTTTTCAATATTTGCTCTGAAACAACGTTTAACATCAGCTGTGATTCTCCTTCTGCATCTGTGAGCACCAGAGGACCTTTGTCTTCAGCTCAGCTGACGGTGAACCATGAACCAAACACTGCACAGACAGAGGCCGGCTGTGGGCACCAGGCCTCTGGTCCTCAGTGGACTACAGGGCCCTGCACCCCCCATGCACTGGCACTAACCCTGACCCTCACTAACCAGTCAGGTTTACCTGTACCTGACCTGTACCTGACCTGTACCTGTACCTGACCTGTACCTGACCTGTACCTGTACCTGTACCTGTACCTGACCTGTACCTGACCTGTACCTGACCTGTACCTGTACCTGACCTGTACCTGACCTGTACCTGTACCTGTACCTGTACCTGACCTGTACCTGACCTGTACCTGACCTGTACCTGACCTGTACATGTACCTGTACCTGTACATGTACCTGTACCTGTACATGTACCTGTGCCTGACCTGTACCTGTACCTGACCTGTACCTGACCTGTACCTGTACCTGTACCTGACCTGTACCTGACCTGTACCTGTACCTGTACCTGTACCTGTACCTGACCTGTACCTGACCTGTACCTGACCTGTACATGTACCTGTACCTGTACATGTACCTGTACCTGTACATGTACCTGTACCTGACCTGTACCTGTACCTGACCTGTACCTGACCTGTACCTGACCTGTACCTGTACCTGACCTGTACCTGACCTGTACCTGTACCTGTACCTGTACTTGTACCTGACCTGTACCTGACCTGTACCTGACCTGTACCTGTACCTGTACCTGACCTGTACCTGACCTGTACCTGTACCTGTACCTGTACCTGTACCTGACCTGTACCTGTACCTGTACCTGTACCTGACCTGTACCTGTACCTGTACCTGACCTGTACCTGACCTGTACCTGTACCTGTACCTGACCTGTACCTGACCTGTACCTGTACCTGACCTGTACCTGACCTGTACCTGTACCGGTACCTGACCTGTACCTGTACCTGTACCTGACCTGTACCTGTACCTGTACCTGACCTGTACCTGACCTGTACCTGACCTGTACCTGTACCTGTACCTGACCTGTACCTGTACCTGTACCTGACCTGTACCTGTACCTGTACCTGTACCTGACCTGTACCTGTACCTGACCTGTACCTGTACCTGTACCTGACCTGTACCTGTACCTGACCTGTACCTGTACCTGTACCTGACCTGTACCTGTACCTGACCTGTACCTGACCTGTACCTGTACCTGACCTGTACCTGTACCTGTACCTGACCTGTACCTGTACCTGTACCTGTACCTGACCTGTACCTGTACCTGACCTGTACCTGTACCTGTACCTGTACCTGACCTGTACCTGTACCTGTACCTGACCTGTACCTGTACCTGACCTGTACCTGTACCTGTACCTGTGCATCCCTGCTCTTTCATCTGACACTAATGGGTCATTTAAACCCCAAACAGAAAAAGCACAGAACCCAGAACAGAGGGGCTAAGGCTGAATCCCACTCCACCCCTTGGCCCCTCCCCCTTATCCCTCCCCCTCAGTCACACGTGAAGGGTTTGTGTTTTTCCGACTGTCAGTTAGATGGAGGGGCGGGGCTAAGGCGGAGGGCTGTTTTCCAGGACCACACTATGACCACAGGGGAAGGTGAAGTCTGCAGTAATCCTGTTTGAATCATTGGCAAAATGAGGAAAACACAGCAGTGGTGACAGAAACACAAACGTACGCATTTTCTTCAGACAAAACGGAATCATTTGATCAACTGTTTGATGCCGTTTCAATGTGTTATGGATCGCATTTGTGCGGTTCATAGTCAACAGCTGTAAAAAGACGACCAAGGCCATGGAACAGAGGTGGTTCCAGCTGCTGACGGCCTCCGATTGCACATCTGTTTACAGCAGCATCCACGACTAGTGATGACGGAACAGCTGGTGAAGGGCTGTCCCATTTCACAGGAGAATGTTTCAACCCCCACCCCTTTGAGCTCTGTTTCAAGGGGTAGCACCAAGTGCAAGGGCCAGGGGGGAGGGGTAAGGGGGAGGGGTAAGGGGTGGGTTGGGCCTCAGCTTCAGTTCAGCCACCTCAGATAAATGTGGTGAACACACATGAGGCTGAGTGTAGAAGACTTACCACCCAGAAGAGCGTTGTGTGAGCCAAGGCCTCGTACTCAGGAATGGTGGACAGGACACTGAGGATGAGACAGGCCAGGACGATGAGGAACCTGAAAGAGCCAGAAGACCTGTCAGTGGAGGAGTGTACATTTGTATGACTTACACGTACGAGGGGGAGTCCAAACGTTCTCTGACAAATGGAATAAAAAGTTTATCAAAAGAACATGGTTTTTCTACATAAGCTGCATTCGAGTCTAAACACTTTTGTTCTCAGTGTTTCCATGTGTAGATTCCATCTGTGTAGAGTTAAAGTGGCTGCCTCTGACACAGTCTTCTGTCAGTCAATCAATCAAGCGGAGCCAGTGACGTCACCTGCAGACCGTCTACATTTGCTTATGTTTGTGAATCTGTACTTCTGTTGTCATTTCACCCAGTTAGGTGTTCATGTCCAAATGTGGTGAAGTTACTAAAAATATTTTCCTTTAATCAGAGCTTTAACGTCATCAGTCAGATGATCCAGACACAAACTGTCAAACATCACTGCTCTGTTCAGGTCAACATGTCACAGTTTCATACTGACAAAACAAAGTCCTCTGTGGCATCTGATTTAAGTGAGAACAACTTTAATTAAAAAAACACAACAACACCAAAAAACACTTTTTGACAAAGCATAGCAATACTGTATACTGTTGTCAGGAACAGTCTGTGACTGGATTTGAACAAACAGTCAAGGACGGAGAAAATACTGGGAAGTCTGTGGAACTGAAGTGTGTGAACGCACAGGATCAGCCTGTGGAGTACACAGGACACACACACACACACACACACATCTGACACACACACGCACACATCTGACAAACACACACACACACACATCTGACACACACACACACACATCTGACAAACACACACACACACATCTGACACACACACACATCTGACTCACACATGCACACACATCTGACACACACACGCACACATCTGACAAACACACACACACACACATCTGACACACACACACATCTGACTCACACATGCACACACATCTGACACACACACACACACACATCTGACACACACACACACACACATCTGACACACACACACATCTGACACACACACACATCTGACTCACACATGCACACACATCTGACACACACACACACACATCTGACACACACACACACACACACACACACACACACACACACACACACAGTCAGTATCCCAGTATCCTCCTCATCCTCCTCATCCTTCTCCTTGCTCCAGTCTAAGGTCACCTCCCTTCCAGCTCCTTCATCAGTCAGACGTGTGGACCTGCTGAACCTGTTCCACATAAAAATATGGGATTTGTTGAAGAGAAGGTTTTCAGCTGCTTTGATTCTTGACAAAACTCTACATCCTTTCTGTGTGCAGGCTTCTTCATTTTAGTGAGGTGAACTGATAATTGACACTTTGAAGACTCTCTGCTCTTCCAGTTGTGTAAAAAAGCGTCTTCTGTGGATCTTTTGTGGATCTTTTGTGGATCTTCTGTGGATCTTTTGTGGATCTTCTGTGGATCTTTTGTGGATCTTTTGTGGATCTTCTGTGGATCTTTTGTGGATATTCTGTGGATCTTCTGTGGATCATCTCCCTGGAACACCAAACTGACTGTAATGACCACATTTCACAGCTGCTTCTGAAAGTGGGCGGAGCTGCTGTTTAGTCCAGGCACAGCTGAGCTGGTTTCATTCACGCCTGTCTGTGTACACACCCACTACAACTCAGCAAGGAAAGCATGAGTACTAATGAAAGTGATCTGAAACAGTCCCAGCTGGTTTGTAACCTGTGAATATGAGCTTATTATTGAATCTGACAGAACAGATGATCTGTGATGATCAGTGACAATGAACAAGAGCAAAATGAAGAGTCTGAGCAACAGTTACATCAGCTGAGGACAAGAGTGACCTGAAGAGCTGAGAGGAAAAAGGAAACACAGCAATGAATGACAGACACAGACAGACACAGACAGACAGACAGATACAGACAGGTACATACAGACAGACAGACAGACAGGTACAGACAGACAGATACAGACAGGTACAGACAGACAGACAGACAGATACATACAGACAGACAGACAGACAGATACAGACAGACAGACAGACAGGTACAGACAGACAGATACAGACAGGTACAGACAGACAGATACAGACAGGTACAGACAGACACAGACAGACAGACAGATACAGACAGATACAGACAGACAGACAGACAGATAGAGACAGACAGACAGACAGATACAGACAGACACAGACAGACAGACAGATACAGACAGGTACAGACAGACACAGACAGACAGACAGACAGATACAGACAGGTACAGACAGATACAGACAGACAGATACAGACAGATACATACAGACAGACAGACAGGTACAGACAGACAGATACAGACAGGTACAGACAGACACAGACAGACAGACAGACAGACAGATACATACAGACAGACAGACAGACAGATACAGACAGACAGACAGACAGGTACAGACAGACAGATACAGACAGGTACAGACAGACACAGACAGACAGACAGACAGATAGAGACAGACAGACAGACAGATACAGACAGATACAGACAGACAGACAGATACAGACAGGTACAGACAGACAGATACAGACAGATACAGACAGATACAGACAGGTACAGACATGTACAGACAGACACAGACAGGTACAGACAGACAGATACAGACAGATACAGACAGATACAGACAGACAGACAGATACAGACAGATACAGACAGACAGGTACAGACATGTACAGACAGACACAGACAGATACAGACACAGACAGACAGATACAGACAGATACAGACAGACAGATACAGACAGACACAGACAGATACAGACAGACAGATACAGACAGACAGATACAGACACAGACAGACAGATACAGACAGATACAGACACAGACAGACACAGACAGGTACAGACAGACAGACAGATACAGACAGACAGATACAGACACAGACAGACAGATACAGACAGACAGACAGACATACAGACAGACACAGACAGATACAGACAGACAGACACAGACATACAGATACAGACAGACACAGACAGACACAGACAGACAGATACAGACAGATACAGACACAGACAGACAGATACAGACAGACAGACAGACAGACAGATACAGACAGACACAGACAGATACAGACAGACAGATACAGACACAGACATACAGATACAGACAGAGAGATACAGAGAGATACAGACAGACAGATACAGACAGATACAGACAGACACAGACAGACAGATACAGACAGATACAGACAGACAGATACAGACACAGACAGACAGATACAGACAGATACAGATTGATACAGACAGACAGACAGACAGATACAGACAGACAGATACAGACAGATACAGACAGACAGGTACAGACAGATACAGACAGACAGACAGATACAGACAGACACAGACAGGTACAGACAGACAGATACAGACAGATACAGACAGACAGACAGATACAGACAGGTACAGACATGTACAGACAGACACAGACAGATACAGACAGATACAGACAGACAGATACAGACAGATACAGACAGACAGATACAGACAGGTACAGACAGATACAGACAGACAGACAGATACAGACAGGTACAGACATGTACAGACAGACACAGACAGATACAGACAGATACAGATAGACAGATACAGACAGGTACAGACAGATACAGACAGACAGATACAGACAGGTACAGACAGATACAGACAGACAGATAATTGTACAAACCACTTAATAAAACTACTGACTGTCTGCAGGGCACAGATGTGATCACCCTGGTGTGAAGCTCCAGTGGTAATCGTCCAATCAGAGCACAGAGTCATGTCACCTGTTCAGTACGTTCATTTCACCTGCAGCCGTGATCATGAAGTCAACATATTCACACAGAAACAGTTCCAGACCACGTCGGTAAATAACACATGAACTCCAGGACTCAGGACAAGGGTTCCATCATAATAACTTCTATATGGATTTTATTTCAGACCCTTTTTTGCCAAAATCAATAAAGTTGTTCTTGTTCGTGGCTGGTGTCCTAGCGCCCCCTATGGACCAGCCTCCACTGCTGCTGATTACATGTATGAAACGAACTGCTTGTAATGGGGAAGGGTGGCTCAACTCCACACTTCCTGTTTAACAATCCTCTTGAGTTTTCTCGCCTTAATAATGATGTACAACGCACTGTTTCAGATTCATTTACATAAAAAATAATTTAAAAAAAAACACACAAAAAAGTGTTGACATCTGTAGTCAGAGGTGTTCAGTGCATGTTTTTCCACTGAAGTTGAATCCCACAGATAAAACCACTGCCTTGGTGGTTTCATATGTTTGTTGGTCTGAAACAGTGCATTAGAACAGGCTGCACCAGTGCTCTATTTGTCAGGGAACTCTGGTTTCAGTTCCCTGTGGGAGAGGACTGGATGACAGCAAGTAGGAAGAAAGCAGCTCATATATTCTAGATACAGTCTACACTTACTGATATTGATTTTTCTAAACAGGCCTTTGTTTGGTGGTAAGACCAGTAAAAAGCTCCAACTACAGCCTCGTCTACTTCTGTGGTCATGTGACTGTGATCATCTCCTGTCTCACATCTACACCTGAACTTTCCAAGGTTATTGTCCTTAATGAAAACTAACCAAATGACCAAAACTAGAATTGTAAAAACATTAACTGACATTTCATTAACTGAAATAAATAACAACTAGAATAAAATGGAAAAATAACATAACTAACTGAAACTGTATTGTGTGTTTACAAAACTAACTAAAACCGATAAAAATTATGGATAAAATTCCCTTCGTTTTCATCTTTGTCAATGTTGGATTGATATGAAATTAATTTATTTCCCTCAACCAATTTTAGCTGCTGTCTCCATCCGACACTTTTTGCTCCGTCACTTGTGTTCACTTGTGGTTTCCAGTCGTCTTCTGGTCCCCACTCTACCTGGAAACATGGAGACTAAAGCAGCAGAGTCCTGTCTGGGATTGATTTGAATAGGAGCACAGAGAAGAAGAGAAAAGAGACAACTGAACTACAACTGAACTACAACTGAACTACAACTGAACTACAACTAAACTACAACTGAACTACAACTAAACTACAACTGAACTACAACTAAACTACAACTGAACTACAACTGAACTACAACTGAACTAAACTACAACTGAACTACAACTGAACTACAACTGAACTAAACTACAACTGAACTACAACTGAACTACAACTAAACTACAACTGAACTACAACTGAACTACAACTAAACTAAAACTAAACTACAACTAAACTAAAACTAAACTAAACTACAACTAAGCTCAAAGTAAACTACAACTAAACTATAACTAAACTAAACTAAAACTAAACTAAAACTAAACTAAACTACAACTAAACTACAACCAAACTAAACTAAAACTAAACTACAACTAACTACAACTAAACTACAACTAAACTATAACTAAACTAAAACTAAACTAAACTACAACTAAACTACAACCAAACTAAACTAAAACTAAACTACAACTAAACTAAACTACAACTAACTACAACTAAACTAAACTAAACTACAACTAAACTACAACTAAACTAAAACTAAACTACAACTAAGATAAAACTAAACTACAACTAAACTATAACTAAAACTAAACTGCAACTAAACTAAACTACAACTAAACTACAACTAAACTAAACTGACAACTAAACTACAACTAAACTAAAACAAAACTACAACTAAACTAAAACTAAACTACAACTAAACTAAAACTAAACTAAACTACAACTAAGCTAAAAGTAAACTACAACTAAACTAAAACTAAACTAAACTACAACTAAACTAAACTAAACTACAACTAAACTAAACTACAACTAAACTAACAACTAAACTACAACTAAACTAAAACAAAACTACAACTAAACTAAAACTAAACTACAACTAAACTAAAACTAAACTAAACTACAACTAAGCTAAAAGTAAACTACAACTAAACTAAAACTAAACTAAACTAAAACTAAACTACAACGAAACTAAAACTAAACTAAACTACAACTAAACTAAACTAAAACTAAACTACAACTAAACTAAACTACAACTAACTACAACTAAACTATAACTAAACTAACTAAACTACAACTAAACTGCAACTAAACTACAACTAAGCTAAAACTAAACGACAACTAAACTATAACTAAACTAAAACTAAACTTAAACTAAACTAAACTACAACTAAACTACAACCAAACTAAACTAAACTAAAATTAAACTACAACTAAACTAAACTACAACTAACTACAACTAAACTACAACTAAACTAAACTAAACTAAAATTAAACTACAACTAAACTAAAACTAAACTAAACTACAACTAAGATAAAACTAAACTACAACTAAACTATAACTAAACTAAACTAAAACTAAACTACAACTAAACTAAACTACAACTAACTACAACTAAACTACAACTAAACTAAACTAAACTAAACTACAACTAAACTACAACTAAACTAAACTAAAACTAAACTACAACTGAACTAAACTACAACTAAACTAAAACTAAGCATTTAGAAAAAAATGAAAACTAATACAAACTATCAAACCTGCTCTAAAAACGAATTAAAACAAACTGAATTAGGGAAAAAAAGTCAAAACTAAACTAGAATGAAAAATCCAAAACTATTAGAACTTTGTAACATTGACTCACAAATCACCACATAACGCATAAACAAGAAGAAAATGTGAAGTACTTTTGCATCTGTTACATGGTTTTATAAACATCCAATAAACACTTGACACTTCAGGACCCTTCCAGTGTCAGTACCCCCCCCGACTCCAATTTATCAACTCACCAACTTATATTTTGCACTCTTTATAAAACTGACTAATTTGCATTAAGTAAAGTACTGTATTTGCACTACAATTATATATATATATATATATATATATATATATATATATATATATATATATATATATATATATATTTTTTTTTTTTTTTTTTTTTTTTTTTTTTTTTTTCACAGACTGTGTTCTTGTACATATCCACTCACAGTATAAATACTTCCATTTGTACTTTCTGTACATATTACAATGTAAAACCCACTGTAAATAATATATACATAAACATATGACTCACTGTATATAAACTCCAGTTTACACTCTGTACATATTCCAGAGTAAATCCACTGCAAATCTGAACCCATTGTTGTGTCCAGTGGACTGGTTGTCTCTAGTGGACTGGTTGTGTCCAGTGGACTGGTTGTCTCTAGTGGACTGGTTGTGTCCAGTGGACTGGTTGTGTCCAGTGGACTGGTTGTCTCTAGTGGACTGGTTGTGTCCAGTGGACTGGTTGTCTCTAGTGGACTGGTTGTGTCCAGTGGACTGGTTGTCTCTAGTGGACTGGTTGTGTCCAGTGGACTGGTTGTGTCCAGTGGACTGGTTGTCTCTAGTGGACTGGTTGTGTCCAGTGGACTGGTTGTGTCCAGTGGACTGGTTGTCTCTAGTGGACTGGTTGTGTCCAGTGGACTGGTTGTCTCTAGTGGACTGGTTGTCTCCAGTGGACTGGTTGTGTCCAGTGGACTGGTTGTCTCTAGTGGACTGGTTGTGTCCAGTGGACTGGTTGTCTCCAGTGGACTGGTTGTGTCCAGTGGACTGGTTGTCTCTAGTGGACTGGTTGTGTCCAGTGGACTGGTTGTGTCCAGTGGACTGGTTGTGTCCAGTGGACTGGTTGTCTCTAGTGGACTGGTTGTGTCCAGTGGACTGGTTGTCTCTAGTGGACTGGTTGTCTCCAGTGGACTGGTTGTGTCCAGTGGACTGGTTGTCTCTAGTGGACTGGTTGTGTCCAGTGGACTGGTTGTCTCTAGTGGACTGGTTGTCTCCAGTGGACTGGTTGTGTCCAGTGGACTGGTTGTCTCTAGTGGACTGGTTGTCTCCAGTGGACTGGTTGTCTCCAGTGGACTGGTTGTCTCTAGTGGACTGGTTGTGTCCAGTGGACTGGTTGTGTCCAGTGGACTGGTTGTCTCTAGTGGACTGGTTGTGTCCAGTGGACTGGTTGTCTCTAGTGGACTGGTTGTCTCCAGTGGACTGGTTGTGTCCAGTGGACTGGTTGTCTCTAGTGGACTGGTTGTGTCCAGTGGACTGGTTGTCTCTAGTGGACTGGTTGTCTCCAGTGGACTGGTTGTGTCCAGTGGACTGGTTGTCTCTAGTGGACTGGTTGTCTCCAGTGGACTGGTTGTCTCCAGTGGACTGGTTGTCTCTAGTGGACTGGTTGTGTCCAGTGGACTGGTTGTGTCCAGTGGACTGGTTGTCTCTAGTGGACTGGTTGTGTCCAGTGGACTGGTTGTGTCCAGTGGACTGGTTGTCTCTAGTGGACTGGTTGTGTCCAGTGGACTGGTTGTGTCCAGTGGACTGGTTGTCTCTAGTGGACTGGTTGTGTCCAGTGGACTGGTTGTCTCTAGTGGACTGGTTGTCTCCAGTGGACTGGTTGTGTCCAGTGGACTGGTTGTCTCTAGTGGACTGGTTGTGTCCAGTGGACTGGTTGTGTCCAGTGGACTGGTTGTCTCTAGTGGACTGGTTGTGTCCAGTGGACTGGTTGTCTCTAGTGGACTGGTTGTGTCCAGTGGACTGGTTGTCTCTAGTGGACTGGTTGTCTCTAGTGGACTGGTTGTGTCCAGTGGACTGGTTGTCTCTAGTGGACTGGTTGTCTCTAGTGGACTGGTTGTGTCCAGTGGACTGGTTGTCTCTAATGGACTGGTTGTGTCCAGTGGACTGGTTGTCTCTAGTGGACTGGTTGTGTCCAGTGGACTGGTTGTCTCCAGTGGACTGGTTGTGTCCAGTGGACTGGTTGTGTCCAGTGGACTGGTTGTGTCCAGTGGACTGTTAGTCTCTAGTGGACTGGTTGTGTCCAGTGGACTGGTTGTGTCCAGTGGACTGTTAGTCTCTAGTGGACTGGTTGTCTCCAGTGGACTGGTTGTGTCCAGTGGACTGTTAGTCTCTAGTGGACTGGTTGTGTCCAGTGGACTGGTTGTGTCCAGTGGACTGGTTGTCTCTAGTGGACTGGTTGTCTCCAGTGGACTGGTTGTCTCCAGTGGACTGGTTGTGTCCAGTGGACTGGTTGTGTCCAGTGGACTGGTTGTCTCTAGTGGACTGGTTGTCTCCAGTGGACTGGTTGTGTCCAGTGGACTGGTTGTCTCTAGTGGACTGGTTGTCTCCAGTGGACTGGTTGTGTCCAGTGGACTGGTTGTGTCCAGTGGACTGGTTGTGTCCAGTGGACTGGTTGTCTCTAGTGGACTGGTTGTGTCCAGTGGACTGGTTGTGTCCAGTGGACTGGTTGTGTCCAGTGGACTGGTTGTGTCCAGTGGACTGGTTGTCTCTAGTCGACTGGTTGTGTCCAGTGGACTGGTTGTGTCCAGTGGACTGGTTGTCTCTAGTGGACTGGTTGTGTCCAGTGGACTGGTTGTCTCTAGTGGACTGGTTGTCTCCAGTGGACTGGTTGTGTCCAGTGAACTGGTTGTCTCTAGTGGACTGGTTGTGTCCAGTGGACTGGTTGTCTCTAGTGGACTGGTTGTCTCCAGTGGACTGGTTGTGTCCAGTGGACTGGTTGTCTCTAGTGGACTGGTTGTCTCCAGTGGACTGGTTGTCTCTAGTGGACTGGTTGTCTCCAGTGGACTGGTTGTCTCTAGTGGACTGGTTGTGTCCAGTGGACTGGTTGTGTCCAGTGGACTGGTTGTCTCTAGTGGACTGGTTGTGTCCAGTGGACTGGTTGTGTCCAGTGGACTGGTTGTCTCTAGTGGACTGGTTGTCTCCAGTGGACTGGTTGTCTCTAGTGGACTGGTTGTCTCCAGTGGACTGGTTGTGTCCAGTGGACTGGTTGTCTCTAGTGGACTGGTTGTGTCCAGTGGACTGGTTGTCTCTAGTGGACTGGTTGTCTCCAGTGGACTGGTTGTGTCCAGTGGACTGGTTGTCTCTAGTGGACTGGTTGTGTCCAGTGGACTGGTTGTGTCCAGTGGACTGGTTGTCTCTAGTGGACTGGTTGTGTCCAGTGGACTGGTTGTCTCTAGTGGACTGGTTGTCTCTAGTGGACTGGTTGTCTCCAGTGGACTGGTTGTGTCCAGTGGACTGGTTGTCTCTAGTGGACTGGTTGTCTCTAGTGGACTGGTTGTCTCCAGTGGACTGGTTGTGTCCAGTGGACTGGTTGTGTCCAGTGGACTGTTAGTCTCTAGTGGACCGGTTTTGTCCAGTGGACTGGTTGTGTCCAGTGGACCGGTTGTGTCCAGTGGACTGTTAGTCTCTAGTGGACCGGTTGTGTCCAGTGGACCGGTTGTGTCCAGTGGACTGGTTGTGTCCAGTGGACCGGTTGTGTCCAGTGGACTGTTAGTCTCTAGTGGACCGGTTGTGTCCAGTGGACCGGTTGTGTCCAGTGGACTGGTTGTGTCCAGTGGACTGGTTGTGTCCAGTGGACTGTTAGTCTCTAGTGGACTGGTTGTCTCCAGTGGACTGGTTGTGTCCAGTGGACCGGTTGTGTCCAGTGGACTGGTGGTCTATATTGCGTCCAGGTCCACATGTTCTGGGTTGATGTCAGAAGTGTTGGTCATGAACACTGTACAAACTGAAGCCAGATCCCCTGCCTGTGTTCACTGCCTTGTCCACTAAAGCTGAGTCTGAGTGTGAACTCTTAGATGCATGGTGGTAACAGACCGTGGTATGAGCGTACATCTGCCTGTCAGAGGTCGTCTCTGGAAAACTTCAACAGTCACATAGAAAACATACAGGAGGCAGGTTTTAGAACCTTTACTACAGATAAAGCATTTATTCAACATCCGTCATTTTATACAAGGGGTTTTCAAAAGGTTTGTGGAAAAAGAACATAGCACTGACATGGTTTAACCCAGGGTTCTAATCTCCTGTTCTTTCAGGTTCCACATTCAGTCTGATCTGATCTGATCTGCAGTGGACCCAACCAGTGGAATAATAACAGAAGAACCTAGAAATAATGACAACTGCACATTTTTGTCTGTGTTTTAGTGCAAAAATAACATGAAATGATGAAAATACTTACTTTTATAAACTATCCAAACATAAAAGATGTGAATAACCTGAAAAAACAGACATTTCTTCAGATAAATCAGTGTAATTTTCTCAGTCTTCTTCCTCCACTTCTCATTAGTCCATGTGCATTCTGGATCAGATCTCCAAAGACACTAAACACTGAGGAACAGGAAGAAAAGAGTTCAAACTGGACTGAATTTAATACAGACATTTCAGGTTGGACACATTTGTTCAGGTTAGTCACATTTTATTGGTACAGGAGAGTTTGGAAATGGAAAGAGTTTCACAATTTAATGTGATTTTTTCACTAAAACAAAGACAAACATTTGCAGTTGTCATTATTTACAGACATAATGTAATTTTATTTTTCTCACATCAAGCAAGAAGAAAACATGGAGTCCTTCTTTTTTAAAGGTTAGGTTCTCATTCGACTGTAGATCAGATTGGTCTGGATGTGGAACCTGCACTAAAATGAGTTCCCAGCCTGGACTGTGGAAGTTTGACACTTTGTAAACTCATCCCAGACGCTGCACTGGAACCTCTGGTGGGCTGCATGCTTTATGGGTCGGTTCTGCTGCCTGTCACGACCACATCAACTGTCCGTTTACACATGTGACTTGGACAAACTGCCCCAAAGGCGTTGGCACAGACGTTCAGAGGCATTCTGCGCCTCAGATGGGCTAAGTGCGTTAAAATCTTTAATAATATTAATCATGATGATGGATTAGTCCATTTGAATGCACTAGTTTTGACAGCCCTCATAAAAAGTAAAATCACTGTTGATCCACTAATCCTGTCAATCCATGTGCATAACTGGTGTCAAATACAGTTCTTCATCTGTTCATGGTCATCAGATATGACCCATTTGGACGTTCAGAGGCTCCGTAGTTACCATGGAAACACCGTCATCTTCTACAACATTAATTCCCCAGTCAAACCCATGGAGTTGGATCAGTGTCAGTGGGTGGACACACTGGGGTTATGTTCAGTTAATGATATACTTTACTGAAAAAGTCACTTTTTCTTCAGTTTTTTCTGGTTCTGACACAATAACCTTCAACTTTAATCTGAGCTTTTATGAACGTCTACATGATCAGTAAATTAAATATAGGACAATATCAAATTTTCACCTAAGAATGCAAAATAATGAGCATAATATTAAAATAAGAGGTGATGAATTACTTAAGAAAATTTTAAAATACAGAAAAAAATCATTTGGAAACTGCCACAAAAGTAGCACTGGGTCTTTATGGGTTAAATGACACGGCCCTTAGTTTTACACAGATGGTTAAAGGCTGGTATCAACGATCGCAGAAGTATATTGATGTAGATGGAGCATATAGCATAAATGCATATGGACAAAAGTATTGGGACACATTGAATTCAGGTGTTTCCTTTTTAACAGGGGTCTGGGAAACAAAACAATAATAACAAATGTCAGAATATAGTTTTATATTGAGATAAATATCATATTGAAAATTAATGTTGTTTGCTCAGATCAGCATGAACAGGACACCTTACAGCTGTAGACATGATGTGTCCCAGGATTTGTGTCCATATAGTTTAGAAACATCTATATTTCCTTTTTAAGTTTAATGGGAAGTTTTCCTTCTTCAGTGAGATGTGAAGAAAGTGGATGTACGGTTGTGGTAGAAAATTATTATTTTCAGTCAGAGCATGAAATTATTTTACACATTTAAAGGTAGAACATTTAAAATCATAGTCATGGATAAAAATGTTGAGAGAAATTAAGTTAGAACCCTCTGAGGCATTTTGGAAACCAAGATAACAATTTAAACCAAACAAAGCCAATGCTATTTATCATAATATAAAACTCTGACATTAGTCAGTATTGCTGTGGATCCCAGACCCCTGTTAGAAAAGAAACACCTGAATTCAACGTGTCCACATACTTTTGTCCATATAGTGGATGACTTAGGCAATTATGCTATGAGGCTAATGATATGTTAAAAAAATCAACTTCAGAACTTAAACCATTTTTCCCCACTGTCCTTTTTTCCACAAACTTTTTGAAGCCCCCTCATAGTGCCCCCCCCCTCAGGTGGGGTCAACAGGAGTGAACTTTGGAAAAATGAATGGTGGTCAATAGAAAAATGAATCATTTTTACACAAATCATTTTAATTGCACCATTCATAAATGTTTGTCAATTAAAAATATAACTTTACACTGCGACCCAAATTATTATGCAAGTTAGGTTTTTAATTACTGTGCAGAAACTATCGGGGTTAGCCCACCCTTTCTTTCAGTATACATTGCTACATTGGTTCTACCAATTTATCCATAAAAATGTCACACTGAAATGATATCAGATGAAAAATATAATAACATTTTGAATTTCAGGTGAACCAAATTATTATGCAAATCTTTATTTCAAACTAAAACATACAGCATATGTAAATAAAGCATCTTTTTTTATTAACAAATATATTTTATATTGTCAGTTAGACTATCCTGAGCACAAATTGTCAAATAATAAGCATATCTGGATGTATCTTTACTTGGAGATGTAGCCACCTTTCTTCTGCATCAGCGTAAGGAGCCTGCTGTCCATTGAAGATGTTAAGTTTTCAATTTCAGCAGGTTCAATGCTTTCTGCAGCCTTTGCAATAGCTTCCCACAGCTTATCCTTCGATGAAAACTGTTTTCCATTTTCAAAAACCCTTCTTTTCAGGATTGACCACAGGTTTTCTATGCAGTTTAAATCAGGTGAGGATGCTGGCCAATCCATTACCTTGTCCTTTGGATAGCCCTTTGATGCCAGCCATTCAGCAGTAAACTTTGATGCATGGCTTGGAGCATTATCATGCATGAACATCAGTTTCTTGCGCTGAGCAGCTGTTTTTTTCTTCAACCACGGAAGCAAATTTTCTCCTAGAAATTTGCAGTAATTTGCAGAATCCATTTTCACTCCTTCTGCAACCCGGAAAGGTCCAATGAGTTCTTTTTTTATGATGCCCGCCCATATCATCACACCTCCACCACCTTGCTGACGCCTCAACCTGGGTGGAGCATCGGCACCTTCGGCTATCCAGCCTCTAGCCCAACCGTCCGGACCATCAAGGGTGGCACGCATCTCATCAGTCCAGATAACTTGTCCAAAATCCAATTTCATGTACTTCTTACACCAAGCAAGTCTTTTATCCTTGTGCTTTTGATTAAGTGGAGGCCTTGTTTTCGCTTTTCGGACCTTACCAAGCGTTTTCAGAACACGATTCCGTGATGTCTTTGGGGTGTGACCTAGACCAACAGCAGAAAAGATGCTTGCACTGGAACTCAAAGGCTGTTTGACCATTTCTCTCTTTAACGCTGACCAATCTCGAGCTGTTAGCTTCCTGCTTGGGGCCTCTTCATGTTTTTTTCTTGTTTTTTCACCATTGAAAACAAAGGCCTTGATTGTCCTATGGTCACGGTCCAATAATCTTGCTATTTCGATCGTTGGCCACCCCTCTCCCAAAAATTTCACGATAGAAGCCTTCTCCTTACTACTGAGGTCCTTCTTCTTTCCCATCTTTAGTGCTTATGGTCACAGAACACAGAATACTCACCTTTATATATGTCTTGCATAATAATTTGGTTCACAGCATTTTAAATTTTAAATAATTATTACTCAAAATTTACATGCTTCAGATATTTTATGCTTCTGGATAATCAACTGCCCTATCATGCTTGCATTAATACCACTTGTTCATCAGTGCAACATATTTGGATCAAGATATTTAAAAAAAACTGACTTGCATAATAATTTGGGTCGCGGTGTACATTTAAGAAGGTCTATGTCAGTGTGAATCTAGTGACGTAACATCTCGTTTTGTGTGAAATGGCTCCGTGTACTGCATCTGTCACCATATGTCATACATGTCACCGACACCAGATGGACTGGGACCGCAGCACATTTCACCACATTCTCACAGTCACATTAAAAAAATTAAATAAAGTCATGGTTTTGGTCACACTGAAGCTGCATTTTCACTGACTCTGAGAAGACTGAGTAGACATAAGAGGATGTTAGTGATGTGAGTCTCCAATGTTCAGTCTTCACATATTTCCAACAGTCAGTTCCTTCACTTGGACAGTTACCTTTGAACTGATCATCATGTGTAAATTATTTCACTCCACTGACTGTGGTTCATTGTTCCCACAGGGCAGAAGGGGGCCTGGGCTTCTCTGTACAGGACATGTGCTCACTCTGGGCTAAATTAGCCGATTACTGTGACAGTAACATCTGCAGTGTAGATATGCTTTGTTACTTTAATGTATACATGTGCACAGTTGTACTCCCTGTATGCAGCAGGAGGATCATATGGCTTTGGATCAGCTGTCACTGTGGACACACCACCTTCTTATCAACACAACATCAGCCACATTTCTTTACATCAGTGGTTCCCAACATTTTTTTTACTCCTGACCCCATTTCACACATTTCTGGTGACCCAGACATTCAAAACAGAGACATTATTTTGCTAAAATGAATTTGTTTTTGATCATGTAATAGTTTGATCTACTATGTTGAAAATAAATGTTAATGTCAGAGGACATTTAGTCTATATAATGTCTCTTATTGTGGACATTTAGTCTGTTTAATGCTATTATTGTGGACATTTAGTCTGTATAATGTCTCTTATTGTGGACATTTAGTCTGTATAATGTCTCTTATTGTGGACATTTAGTCTGTATAATGCTATTATTGTGGACATTTAGTCTGTATAATGTCTATTATTGTGGACATTAGTCTATATAATGTCTGTTATTGTGGACATTTAGTCTGTATAATGTCTATTATTGTGGACATTTAGTCTATATAATGTCTATTATTGTGGACATTTAGTCTGTATAATGTCTATTATTGTGGACATTTAGTCTGTATAATGTCTATTATTGTGGACATTTAGTCTGTATAATGTCTATTATTGTGGACATTTAGTCTATATAATGTCTCTTATTGTGGACATTTAGTCTATATAATGTCTCTTATTGTGGACATTTAGTCTGTATAATGTCTATTATTGTGGACATTTAGTCTGTATAATGTCTATTGTGGACATTTAGTCTATATAATGTCTATTATTGTGGACATTTAGTCTGTATAATGTCTATTATTGTGGACATTTAGTCTGTATAATGCTATTATTGTGGACATTTAGTCTGTATAATGTCTGTTATTGTGGTCATTTAGTCTATATAATTTCTATTATTGTGGACATTTAGTCTGTAATGTATAATGTCTATTATTGTGGACATTTAGTCTATATAATGTCTATTATTGTGGACATTTAGTCTGTATAATTTCTATTATTGTGGACATTTAGTCTGTATAATGTCTATTATTGTGGACATTTAGTCTGTATAATGTCTATTATTGTGGACATTTAGTCTGTATAATGTCTATTATTGTGGACATTTAGTCTATATAATGTCTATTATTGTGGACATTTAGTCTGTATAATGTCTATTATTGTGGACATTTAGTCTGTATAATGCTATTATTGTGGACATTTAGTCTGTATAATGTCTGTTATTGTGGTCATTTAGTCTATATAATTTCTATTATTGTGGACATTTAGTCTGTATAATGTCTATTATTGTGGACATTTAGTCTGTATAATGTCTATTATTGTGGACATTTAGTCTATATAATGTCTATTATTGTGGACATTTAGTCTGTATAATGTCTATTATTGTGGACATTTAGTCTGTATAATGTCTATTATTGTGGACATTTAGTCTGTATAATGTCTATTATTGTGGACATTTAGTCTATATAATGTCTCTTATTGTGGACATTTAGTCTGTATAATGTCTATTATTGTGGACATTTAGTCTATATAATGTCTATTATTGTGGTCATTTAGTCTATATAATTTCTATTATTGTGGACATTTAGTCTGTATAATGTCTATTATTGTGGACATTTAGTCTGTATAATGTCTATTATTGTGGACATTTAGTCTGTATAATGTCTATTATTGTGGACATTTAGTCTATATAATGTCTCTTATTGTGGACATTTAGTCTGTATAATGTCTATTATTGTGGACATTTAGTCTATATAATGTCTGTTATTGTGGACATTTAGTCTATATAATGTCTGTTATTGTGGTCATTTAGTCTATATAATTTATATTATTGTGGACATTTAGTCTGTATAATGTCTATTATTGTGGACATTTAGTCTATATAATGTCTCTTATTGTGGACATTTAGTCTGTATAATGTCTATTATTGTGGACATTTAGTCTATATAATGTCTGTTATTGTGGACATTTAGTCTATATAATGTCTGTTATTGTGGTCATTTAGTCTATATAATGTCTATTATTGTGGACATTTAGTCTATATAATGTCTATTATTGTGGACATTTAGTCTGTATAATGTCTATTATTGTGGACATTTAGTCTGTATAATGTCTATTATTGTGGACATTTAGTCTGTATAATGTCTATTATTGTGGACATTTAGTCTATATAATGTCTATTATTGTGGACATTTAGTCTGTATAATGTCTATTATTGTGGACATTTAGTCTGTATAATGTCTATTATTGTGGACATTTAGTCTATATAATGTCTCTTATTGTGGACATTTAGTCTGTATAATGTCTATTATTGTGGACATTTAGTCTATATAATGTCTGTTATTGTGGACATTTAGTCTATATAATGTCTGTTATTGTGGTCATTTAGTCTATATAATTTATATTATTGTGGACATTTAGTCTGTATAATGTCTATTATTGTGGACATTTAGTCTATATAATGTCTCTTATTGTGGACATTTAGTCTGTATAATGTCTATTATTGTGGACATTTAGTCTATATAATGTCTGTTATTGTGGACATTTAGTCTATATAATGTCTGTTATTGTGGTCATTTAGTCTATATAATGTCTGTTATTGTGGTCATTTAGTCTATATAATTTCTATTATTGTGGACATTTAGTCTGTATAATGTCTATTATTGTGGACATTTAGTCTGTATAATGTCTATTATTGTGGACATTTAGTCTGTATAATGTCTATTATTGTGGACATTTAGTCTATATAATGTCTATTATTGTGGACATTTAGTCTATATAATGTCTCTTATTGTGGACATTTAGTCTGTATAATGTCTATTATTGTGGACATTTAGTCTATATAATGTCTGTTATTGTGGACATTTAGTCTATATAATGTCTGTTATTGTGGTCATTTAGTCTATATAATGTCTGTTATTGTGGTCATTTAGTCTATATAATTTCTATTATTGTGGACATTTAGTCTGTATAATGTCTATTATTGTGGACATTTAGTCTGTATAATGTCTATTATTGTGGACATTTAGTCTGTATAATGTCTATTATTGTGGACATTTAGTCTGTATAATGTCTATTATTGTGGACATTTAGTCTGTATAATGTCTATTATTGTGGACATTTAGTCTGTATAATGTCTATTATTGTGGACATTTAGTCTATATAATGTCTCTTATTGTGGACATTTAGTCTGTATAATGTCTATTATTGTGGACATTTAGTCTATATAATGTCTGTTATTGTGGACATTTAGTCTATATAATGTCTGTTATTGTGGTCATTTAGTCTATATAATTTATATTATTGTGGACATTTAGTCTGTATAATGTCTATTATTGTGGACATTTAGTCTATATAATGTCTCTTATTGTGGACATTTAGTCTGTATAATGTCTATTATTGTAGTTATTTAGTCTATATAATGTCTGTTATTGTGGACATTTAGTCTATATAATGTCTGTTATTGTAGTTATTTAGTCTATATAATGTCTGATTATTGTGGTCATTTAGTCTGTATAATGTCTATTATTGTGGACATTTAGTCTATATAATGTCTATTATTGTGGACATTTAGTCTGTATAATGTCTATTATTGTGGACATTTAGTCTGTATAATGTCTATTATTGTGGACATTTAGTCTATATAATGTCTATTATTGTGGACATTTAGTCTGTATAATGTCTATTATTGTGGACATTTAGTCTGTATAATGTCTATTATTG
Source organism: Sphaeramia orbicularis (assembly GCF_902148855.1). Lineage (NCBI taxonomy): Eukaryota > Metazoa > Chordata > Actinopteri > Kurtiformes > Apogonidae > Sphaeramia > Sphaeramia orbicularis. Next base: position 529,141 of record NC_043959.1, read on the forward strand.
TGGACATTTAGTCTATATAATGTCTCTTATTGTGGACATTTAGTCTGTATAATGTCTATTATTGTGGACATTTAGTCTATATAATGTCTGTTATTGTGGACATTTAGTCTATATAATGTCTGTTATTGTGGTCATTTAGTCTATATAATTTATATTATTGTGGACATTTAGTCTGTATAATGTCTATTATTGTGGACATTTAGTCTATATAATGTCTCTTATTGTGGACATTTAGTCTGTATAATGTCTATTATTGTGGACATTTAGTCTATATAATGTCTGTTATTGTGGACATTTAGTCTATATAATGTATGTTATTGTGGTCATTTAGTCTATATAATGTCTGTTATTGTGGTCATTTAGTCTATATAATTTCTATTATTGTGGACATTTAGTCTGTATAATGTCTATTATTGTGGACATTTAGTCTGTATAATGTCTATTATTGTGGACATTTAGTCTGTATAATGTCTATTATTGTGGACATTTAGTCTATATAATGTCTATTATTGTGGACATTTAGTCTATATAATGTCTCTTATTGTGGACATTTAGTCTGTATAATGTCTATTATTGTGGACATTTAGTCTATATAATGTCTGTTATTGTGGACATTTAGTCTATATAATGTCTGTTATTGTGGTTATTTAGTCTATATAATGTCTGTTATTGTGGTTATTTAGTCTATATAATTTCTATTATTGTGGACATTTAGTCTGTATAATGTCTATTATTGTGGACATTTAGTCTGTATAATGTCTATTATTGTGGACATTTAGTCTGTATAATGTCTATTATTGTGGACATTTAGTCTATATAATGTCTATTATTGTGGACATTTAGTCTGTATAATGTCTATTATTGTGGACATTTAGTCTGTATAATGTCTATTATTGTGGACATTTAGTCTATATAATGTCTCTTATTGTGGACATTTAGTCTGTATAATGTCTATTATTGTGGACATTTAGTCTATATAATGTCTGTTATTGTGGACATTTAGTCTATATAATGTCTGTTATTGTGGTCATTTAGTCTATATAATTTATATTATTGTGGACATTTAGTCTGTATAATGTCTATTATTGTGGACATTTAGTCTATATAATGTCTCTTATTGTGGACATTTAGTCTGTATAATGTCTATTATTGTGGACATTTAGTCTATATAATGTCTGTTATTGTGGACATTTAGTCTATATAATGTCTGTTATTGTGGTCATTTAGTCTATATAATGTCTGTTATTGTGGTCATTTAGTCTGTATAATGTCTATTATTGTGGACATTTAGTCTATATAATGTCTATTATTGTGGACATTTAGTCTGTATAATGTCTATTATTGTGGACATTTAGTCTGTATAATGTCTATTATTGTGGACATTTAGTCTATATAATGTCTATTATTGTGGACATTTAGTCTGTATAATGTCTATTATTGTGGACATTTAGTCTGTATAATGTCTATTATTGTGGACATTTAGTCTATATAATGTCTCTTATTGTGGACATTTAGTCTGTATAATGTCTATTATTGTGGACATTTAGTCTATATAATGTCTGTTATTGTGGACATTTAGTCTATATAATGTCTGTTATTGTGGTCATTTAGTCTATATAATTTATATTATTGTGGACATTTAGTCTGTATAATGTCTATTATTGTGGACATTTAGTCTATATAATGTCTCTTATTGTGGACATTTAGTCTGTATAATGTCTATTATTGTGGACATTTAGTCTATATAATGTCTGTTATTGTGGACATTTAGTCTATATAATGTCTGTTATTGTGGTCATTTAGTCTATATAATGTCTGTTATTGTGGTCATTTAGTCTATATAATTTCTATTATTGTGGACATTTAGTCTGTATAATGTCTATTATTGTGGACATTTAGTCTGTATAATGTCTATTATTGTGGACATTTAGTCTATATAATGTCTATTATTGTGGACATTTAGTCTGTATAATGTCTATTATTGTGGACATTTAGTCTGTATAATGTCTATTATTGTGGACATTTAGTCTGTATAATGTCTATTATTGTGGACATTTAGTCTGTATAATGTCTATTATTGTGGAAATTTAGTCTGTATAATTTCTATTATTGTGGACATTTAGTCTGTATAATGTCTATTATTGTGGACATTTAGTCTGTATAATGTCTATTATTGTGGACATTTAGTCTATATAATGTCTATTATTGTGGACATTTAGTCTGTATAATGTCTATTATTGTGGACATTTAGTCTGTATAATGCTATTATTGTGGACATTTAGTCTGTATAATGTCTGTTATTGTGGTCATTTAGTCTATATAATTTCTATTATTGTGGACATTTAGTCTGTATAATGTCTATTATTGTGGACATTTAGTCTGTATAATGTCTATTATTGTGGACATTTAGTCTATATAATGTCTATTATTGTGGACATTTAGTCTGTATAATGTCTATTATTGTGGACATTTAGTCTGTATAATGTCTATTATTGTGGACATTTAGTCTGTATAATGTCTATTATTGTGGACATTTAGTCTATATAATGTCTGTTATTGTGGACATTTAGTCTATATAATGTCTGTTATTGTGGTCATTTAGTCTATATAATTTATATTATTGTGGACATTTAGTCTGTATAATGTCTATTATTGTGGACATTTAGTCTATATAATGTCTCTTATTGTGGACATTTAGTCTGTATAATGTCTATTATTGTGGACATTTAGTCTATATAATGTCTGTTATTGTGGACATTTAGTCTATATAATGTCTGTTATTGTGGTCATTTAGTCTATATAATGTCTGTTATTGTGGTCATTTAGTCTATATAATTTCTATTATTGTGGACATTTAGTCTGTATAATGTCTATTATTGTGGACATTTAGTCTGTATAATGTCTATTATTGTGGACATTTAGTCTGTATAAGGTCTATTATTGTGGACATTTAGTCTATATAATGTCTATTATTGTGGACATTTAGTCTGTATAATGTCTATTATTGTGGACATTTAGTCTGTATAATGTCTATTATTGTGGACATTTAGTCTATATAATGTCTCTTATTGTGGACATTTAGTCTGTATAATGTCTATTATTGTGGACATTTAGTCTATATAATGTCTGTTATTGTGGACATTTAGTCTATATAATGTCTGTTATTGTGGTCATTTAGTCTATATAATTTATATTATTGTGGACATTTAGTCTGTATAATGTCTATTATTGTGGACATTTAGTCTATATAATGTCTCTTATTGTGGACATTTAGTCTGTATAATGTCTATTATTGTGGACATTTAGTCTATATAATGTCTGTTATTGTGGACATTTAGTCTATATAATGTCTGTTATTGTGGTCATTTAGTCTATATAATGTCTGTTATTGTGGACATTTAGTCTATATAATGTCTGTTATTGTGGTCATTTAGTCTATATAATTTCTATTATTGTGGACATTTAGTCTGTATAATGTCTATTATTGTGGACATTTAGTCTGTATAATGTCTATTATTGTGGACATTTAGTCTGTATAATGTCTATTATTGTGGACATTTAGTCTATATAATGTCTATTATTGTGGACATTTAGTCTGTATAATGTCTATTCTTGTGGACATTTAGTCTGTATAATGTCTATTCTTGTGGACATTTAGTCTGTATAATGTCTATTATTGTGGACATTTAGTCTGTATAATGTCTATTATTGTGGACAGAGGCAGTAAATCCAGGTGTAGATTACTGCACAAAGGCTCAGGATCTGTCCAGTCAGTCCAGCTGGGATTTACAAGGAGGACAATTAATACTGAACAAACAAGAACTGAAACTATGAATGATGAAAGAGCTGCAGCATCTGAAACTGACCACAGTGAACATGTGACACAAACAGAAGCACAGTGCTGCAGTTTCAGCTGCAGTTTGTCCTGTATGGATTAGGATTGTCTCTGTCAACTCACCATAGATTTTTATATTAGTAAGTGTTTTTTTTTGTTTTTTTTTAATCAATTAGTAGAATTTTCAGGCGACCCCATTTGAATTCCAGGTGACCCCACATGGGATCCTGACCCCAAGGTTGAAAAGCACTGCTTTACTCTGGTCATTTTTACACTTGATGCTGGTGTTTCAGTAGACAGAACTAAAAGCTTTTGGATTTGGGACTGTTCCACTGACAGTGACGACTGTCAGTGGAACACTGTCACTGGGTGAACACTGTCCATGGAACCACCACAGCTTATTAACGACTACATGGATATGTCACATCCTCACATATGAATGAAGTGAATTGAGTGATCTGGACCAGAACCAAACATCCGGACCAGAATCTGGTTTCAGACTCACCCCAGTGCAGTCTGCCCCACTGACAGTCCTGCTGTCTGGACTGTTCAAACCTGCCTGCTGGTGTTCCAGACTGCACACAGGGTCATTCCATCCTCCTCACACGTCTGTGTGGACTTTTGGAAACTGTGCTGCAGTGGATCAGATCTTCTCTAACCGACAGGACTTTGTTCTGATCTCACCTCCTCTTCAGCCTCTGGAATGCCTGGTGTGCCACAGGGTTCCATTCTTAGGTTTGGTGAGTTCTACACACAATGTCTCCTTCTGTCTGAATGTAGACGACCTTCAGATTAGAACCTGACCGACATGGGATTTTTGAGGCTGATGCCGATATCGATATTGGGTACTAAAAAAAGCAGATATCCGATATGTCGGCCGATATCCGATTTTGGCCGACAACCGATATATTGGCCGATATGTGAAATAAGAACATTGATCTACACTGGATTTAACGGTGTTTGTGACGGAGCGGCCGTAGGCGCCACGTCACTTTCATTTGCGGTGAAAACACGGTGTGTTTTCTGTGTCTGTGGGAGGAGGCGGCATGTGTGGAGCACCAGACCCACACAGACCCACTTCAACAGACGTGTGGGAGACTAGTTTCTCCCCACATGCTCCGTCCTGAACTATTGTATCCCCTGTCAGGCGTGCGTTCGAGGGTGCACACTTGACGCCTCCACTCGGACTCACCAGACGCTGAAGCTGCCGTGTCCTCCGCCTCCGTTCACCGCTCTGGGTGGTGAACCGGGGCACTTCTGCTTAACCCTTTTATGGTGCATTGTGGCGCGCTGTTAAAGGTCAGGTGACCTGGACTGGTTTATTCTTTTTTCCTAATTATTCAATTATGTTGTTTTTCATGGTATTTACATTTAAAGTAAAAGCCACATGAAGGGCATTTTGTTGGTATAATATTACTGTTAATGAATGTTATTATTTGGTAAATCATTTTTTCCTGAGCTTTGAAGTTTTTGTTCAAACCCTCTCTTTCATTAATTTGGTCTGCCCAGGGGAGGGGCTAAGGGTATTTAATGAGGGGTTTTTCTGCCAGACAGGCAGATAGGGTTGGGTCTCTGTGGTGTGAACTTTCTGTGAGGGGGGATGTTTTTTCCCTTGTATATACTTCTGTTTTTGTGCTGTAATTCATTTGTCATGTTTACTCTGGTTGGAGTGGTGCTGAATATACAGTATTAATGCCCAGGTGCACCTGCAGAATGAAACTGTGAGGTACACAGGAAGTGCATGACGGACGGGGGTGGGGGGTGAGGAGTTTATAAGACGGGGGGAGAATGGTCTGTGATTTTCGGAGCAGGGGGTTTAGTGGTCCACCCTTGTTGGAGCGCAGGGGATAGAGGTCCATCATTCCATGTGTGTGTGTGTGTGTGGGGGGGGGGGGGGGGGGGCGCTGATTGTCGGAGCTGAGGTGAAAGTGAAACTGACACTATTACTATTCCTGTCCAGGCAGCACAGACACACAGAACAGTTCACCCATCAGCCACAGACCGACAGATGATTAATCAGTGACACGCTATAATCAGACTGATTAATCAGTCAGGTTCTACTTCAAATGTATCTGCACTCTACAGACTCACAGGTGTCTGAATGAGATCCTCTTTGGTGCCCCCACCTGCCCAGTACAGTCCCTGCTCTTGTTCCTGTGCCAGCACCCCCCCCCCCCCCCCCCCCCCCTCTTCCCAGAGCTCTTCATGCCTGTTCCAGCTCACACTGGACTACTGCAGCACTCTGGATGTTGGAGTCCACCAGGCCTCTATGCACCATCTACTACTGGTGCAGAATGCCGCTGCCCGTCTGCCCCCGTAAACATGACCACATCACACCTGGTCTACACCCCCCCAGCGCTCCCAGAGCGGTTCAGTTCAGTTCAGACTCTGTGTCTGGTTCTCAGCTCCGTTCATGGCCTTACACCTGCCACTGCCCCAGCCCAGCACAGCCCTGCGTTCTGGGGGCCAACATCTGCTGGACGTCCCAGGGTCCAGGTGCAGACAGTGGGGTGATGGAGCCTGTGCTGTGGCTGGTCCAAATCTATGGAACTCTCTGACCCTTGAGGTGCGTAGTATCACAGGCCAATCTGTTCAGAATGACCTTTGACCCTTAGTACTGTTACTGTGTTTGTTTTAATAGGAGGCTGTACTGTGTTGTTCTTATTGTTATTTAGTTGTGGTGCTTTTATTTTTATTCTTCTATTGTACAGTGCGTCGGTCAGCTTTGGGTGTTAAAGCGCTTTAGAAATAAAACTTGATTGATTGAATATCCAAAAATAATTACTATGCACTGAAGAATCAAACAGAGTGTAAAAAACCGTTTTGTCCATTTGAAGGCTTGCATCTGGGGCCTGCAGCCGTCCTGGGTGCATTTTTTCATCGTTGTTGCAGTATTGACTCACACTGAAAGTTGAGGTTACCCTTTCACCCTGGAAAATCTAATCGTCCTTGTCTCTAAACTCAGAAAAGTTTGAACAAATAAAGAGTCTGTTGGCAGTGGTTGGTATGAAAGCAAGGGCAAACCGTTTGTTTGACTCCAGTTGGCAGGACATGTGCTGGAGAATGGGAGAGTCGGATTTAAAGTATATATGAGTGAAAAACAAAACAAACTAAACTTTAATACATTCTTTAATGTTTGAGAAATGGGTGATTCCATTAAAGCTGATTAAATAGGTAATTAGGCCCTTACAAATCCTCCTAAGCTGTTTATATATCATGTATGATTTTTTTATTTATTTGACTTTCAGATTTAAGATGTCATTAAACCATAACTAAGCTCATTTATAGCTTTAACAACACAAAGTTGTTGTTTACTGTATTACTGACATACACTCATCTAACTATGCTTTATGCAGCTACTGGATATAAAGTAATTAAAAAAAAAATACTGTACTTCAAAAAAGTTACATCCAATTATTAAAAATTCATTATCCTCATTAAGTCATTGCATTTCAACAGAATTACATAAATATAAATGCAATTAGCTGTGCATTGGTAAGACTTCCTAAAATCATTGAAAGTAACGACACCTTTTTTTCTTATTCTGAGTTTCTAAACAGGATGTGTCAGAAAAGTCTGAATGAATGTGCAGGTGCTTTTTGGTAAAGGCCGTCAGTAAGGCAAGGGCAAACTGTTCCACTTCAGATGGAAGAACATGTAGTGGAGGACAACAGGATGGAATCATGTGACACGGTGAGATATAATAATAATAATAATAATAATAATAATAATAATAATAATAATAATAATAATAATAACAAAAGAAAATAACAATAATACAAGAACTCAAAACCCTTTTACTTGGCTAACCTTATTTTATTAGCCTGTTCATAAGGGTAATTACAGTGTTTTATAGAGAGACCGACAAGTTTGTATCATGAATGTAATTATCTGTTCATACACGTTCACCTTTAGAATTCTAACTAGTCCTACAAACGTTAGCTTAACACAGGGATCATGCTAACTATCTTGTGTAAAGCAGGGGTAGGGTTAGTACTGAGCATACGTCCATGTGACCAGAGGACTGTCTTCTGCCGTCTGCACTAGGGATGCAAATTGTCGATTAATTCATTAATCGTTAGTTGGTTGCCCTTATCGATCGATTAGCGATTAATTGATAAGCGGCGATTTTCCTGAAAACCTGAATTTCTTTTTCAATACAGTCTATAAGAATAAAAGCTAAATACTGATTATACACTTCATGATAAAACCATGTCATATTCCTTAATGACTGATTTATTGAACCACTGGATACAGTCAGTGTTTCCTGTGGAATTCATCTGTTGATGGGGGGGGTGCATGCGTGTGCCTTTCACCAGTGTGTGTGTGTGTGTGTGTGTGGGGTGCACACATGTGCGTTTCGTCGGGGGGGGGGGTGCGTGCGTGTTGGTTGGTAACCGTGCGTGTGCGTGCGTCACTTTCCGTCCTCCTTCTAATACTGTGGCGGTACGGTGCAGTCTGTGCCCCCGCAGATGTGACAGTGAACCTTTTCACTGACTGTAGACCAGACCAACCTCCAGGAAAACGCTCCCATACCGACCCCACATTTCTGGGTGTATTTATTCAGGGGTGCACCGCTCCCACAAACAGACGGTCGCTCTGTGTTTGGCTCCTCCTCCATGTCCATACAGACATTCTAACTCATCAACACCATGATCCGGTTCAGTGAGCACCTATCCCAGCCGCGGTGCAGCGCGCACAAACCGCCAGCCTTCGGACAGGTGTGGACGGGCGGAAAAGGGCAATTAACTGACAATTAATAATTTAATCGAGCAGATTCTTATCGACAATTAATCATTAGTTGATTAATTGTTTACACCCCTAGTCTGCACCCATTGGCTGAACACCAGCAGGAAACAGAACTGTACAGATGCACTTTTGGTTCCTTAAGGCACAGCTGTCAAACTCATGTTAGTTCAGTTCCACATCCAGCCTAATATGATCTGAAGTGGGCCGGAGCAGTCAAATAATACAAATAATAGGAGAAGAACTTAGAAATAATGTCATCTCCAAAGTTTTCTCTCTGTTTTTGAGTAAAAAAAAGTAAAATTCCATAATGAAAATGCTTACCTCTACAAACTTGAATATAACATGAGCAAATATGAACCTGAAAATTCTTAGGAAAAATTAGTGCAATTTCAACACTCTTCTGCCTCAGTTTATCATTCATACATGTGCATTATAACTTACAGATCACAGTGAATCTACAAATACACAAAACATTTAACAACAGACAGAATATTGGTCCAATTCCACAGACTTCTCTTAAGAGATTTCAGATTGTTCATATTTGTTCAGGTCATTGACATTTTGTGTAAAAGGCTAGTCTGTAAATGTAAACATTTTTGTGTAATTTGACTTTTTTTTTTTGCACTAAAACAAAGAGGAAAATTTGCAGTTTTCATTATTTTTAGGTTATTATGATAGTGTTTTACTGGTCTGATCTACTTTAGATTGAATTGAGCCAAAATTATTTGAACATCCTCGATTGTTAATTTCTTCAGTGTAATTTTTGCATTTCCCAGATTCATCTCAGGGGTCGGACTGGACCCTTTGGCGGGCTGGATTTGGCCCCCGGGCCACATGTTTGACACCTGTGCCTAATGGTGTCACAGTCCTGCTGTTTTTTTGTTTTTTCTTTTGAGCAATTAAATTATAGATGAAAAGTGTGTTGTAATGCAAGCGCTACTGAACATGCACCGAGTAAAATATGACTGAAAATTCATTAGTAATGCCTTACACTACTGCATTACAGCAAAAAGTAATCCATTACTGTAATGTGTTACTTTTGTAACACGCTACTCCCAACACTGTTCATCACTGATAACAGCCTGTTCACAGCAGTTTCTATCCTCACACTCATTCCCACACACTGTTAGCTTAGAATATGCAATCAACTACTGAATATCTGGTTTTGTTCTTTGTTGCTTTTGTCCTCTATTGCATTTATCTTTAAAGGTTAAAGGTTAACTCAGTTTAGTATGGTAGGGATATCCTGTCACTGCTTTGAACCCATCCTGATACACACAGCAGCTTGCATGTGCATGGCATTAGCACTAGAAGGTGCCTGGAAAATGTCATTGCAGTGTTAAGAAAAATAAATATAGATGCTTAGCCATTTGTTGTTTACAATATTTTTGGAGCATTATCAAAACATATCTCATCGAATAGGTGAAGAGTAATAAAAAAGTAAAGTGATTAGGAATGAAATGCAACTAGACTTGATCAGTCCTGAAGCCCTTTCCTTAGAAACCCAGTGGGCACAGAAGAGCCCAGATTCCACTTGTCCTGACAAGTCTGCACAGTCTGGTTTGACGTGTTGGATTTAATGAATGTAATTCACTTTACTCTAAACTTGAGTTCAGAAAAGTGTCCTCAAAAGTTACTTCCTGTCCTGTTTCTATATGAGCAGACTTGATGGAAACTATGTGTAGAGGGAGTTATAGTTTCCAGTCAGTGTTTGCACCACGAAGGCCCTTATCACCAGCCGCTACAGCCTGAGTTTATTGAAGACTAGCCAGGAATCCAAATGCCCCCCTTTAAAGTCACACATACACAAACAGGCCTGTGCACGTCACCCGTCAGCACAGATAACAGGCAGAGGACGGACCTGTTCGGGGAAGATGGGCCGCAGTAGAAGTGCTAACAAAGCAGCCGGTGAAGCTGCTGAAAGAACGGAACGAACAGACGACCCAACGCACCAACAGGACTCTGAAGCCGGTACCTGTCATGTGTTCTCTCTGAAACGACTACAATCTGGCCTTTGTCAATGGAAGCACGTTTGTCTGTTAAGAAAAGCACTTTGAACAAAAAGCTTAAAGCGCCTTATGTTAAGAATGCAGCCAGTCATTTATAAAATCTTAGGTTGAAATGTGACAGATGCACTTAAGGAGGATCAAAGAGAACACAAATGCACAACCAACTTTCTAAACCAAACATTCCAGTATGCTAACGGTTGTAATTTGTCAACAGAGCTCTGCTTAAATTATTTCAGAGCGTTGGAAATGCCAATAAACATACACAGGCAGGATGCTGAGCAGACGCTTCTACACATTTAATCCATCTGAGGCTCGTCAAAGCCTTGCTACTAACTGCACCACCATATTTGACTTCCTGTCCCTTGGGGCCTACAGATAATACAGGCTCTGTCGCTGGCACCCATGGGCCTGCTGTCACAACACACAAACTAAAACACTGGCTCAGCCACATCGGCATCACTGAACTCTAAACTACAGCTCACAGCGTCTCTGCTATCTATTATTGATGGACACATGCACGCCCAGCCTGTCGTTCAGTGTGTGTACAGACCGAGCGGACCACACAATAAGCGTTAGTAATGACGCTGCTGACCATGTCACTGCCCCGTCCAACAAGATCCACCATCCCATCAATATCCATCAATATCCTGCAGGAAATACAAGCTTGTTTTATCCCAGTTAAAAGGTGCTTTAGTTTAATGGAGAACCATCAATCAAATACTAGGAGCACAAAGAAGAAAGCTATTGCAGATAGCTAAAAACTAAATATATTCATGCAAGTCTCAACAGGAGCCACACAATTGTACAATGGATTAGAAAGAAATGCTCCAAGAGAGAGACAAATGAGAATTAGACACAGTTTTCACTTGTTTGAAGGAAATGAACTAGGCTTCGTTCTCTAGGGCTGAAATAAAGACAAAAAAACAGTAGAAGGAGAGCAGCTGTGACATGTGCTTTCTTTTATTCTACAGTTGTGATATTTTGTTCATGGATAATCTGGTCCTTTCATCCGTGGGACCTGCTGTAGTCTTTCACCATGTTTTCACATGGATCGGACACATCTGGGACACGGTACCACAACATTTTCTATCATTCAGATTTGTAAATTATCATAGTTTCTGGGACTTAAAGGCAATGAACAGGAATGTGGGAGATTTGTTTTAGTAGTAATGAAAAATAAACTGTGTTAATACAATCAACTGACTATCATCAGCTAAAAAGCTAACACAGCTAACGATAACTAACAAGCAAATGGTAAATTACAAAGGAGGCAAAAAGTCAGTCACAAAAAAGTTCATTTCAAAACCTCAACAGGAGTCTACAAACCACAGCTCCTGATCTAGAGTGTAGGATTATGAACGCCTCTAAGTTACAGTCCTGCCTAGATGTGAAGTGGTTCAGCTGGTAGAGCGGGTCGTCCAATGACCTAAAGGTTGGTGGTTCAACTCCTGCCTCCGACTGTCTACATGTCGAAGGGCAAGATAGACGCAATAAGTACAGTGTGTCAACAGACAGCCTCCATGTGGCGCCCACCCACTGGTGTACGACTGTGGGAATGTCAGGCTTTGGAAAGCGCTCAGGGCATCATAAAACTGTGGAACAGTGCCGTATAGTCCTGCGTTTAAGGCTCCGTTTTTCACTCCATAACTCACAACTTCATAATGTTCCAGGCAAGTCACGCCAATCTACCTCAGCGCAAGGAATTGTGGGAGTTAGACGTAAACAAACCAGCATGGCGGACCGTACCTTGTACTCATTTACAATCATTTCTATCCCAAAGGTGTTTGTTCTTTGCTTATTTGAGGGAAACAGAGGAGGAAAAACGGTGCATAAGGACACAGCAGCTGTTCTACCTTTGATGTTAAGTTATTTGTTTATTTGGATTCAGATTTGGTTTTAATTTACTCTTGTCCTCATTGGACTGAAAACTAGCTAACACCAGAGCAGCTGCTAATTATGCAGAACAGTTGCAGATAAATAACGTCAGATCAGTACCTGGTTTGAATAAACAACCTGCATAAACACCACATCCATTGTTGTGTCACTGTCTACGTGACGTCAGAACTCAGAAGTGGGAGAACCTGGTTCTAGTAGAAGTTCAAGGCTGGGAAGTCACAGGGTTAGCTGCCACTCCAGTGCATTTGAACTGGTAGAAAGTTGGAAAAACAGGAGTTACAGGTGGCCTGGAACACAGCAGAAGTACCAACCATTTAGATGTTCCTCAGACTTTCTCTGGTTACGCCCTGGGACTTTACCAAAACATAAAGATCATAATGGAAATGAATCACAATCATATCAGTGACAAAATAATTGTTTTAGATCTGATGCCTTTCTTTCAGTGATGGTCTGTAAAACTGTGAAGCCTGGACACAGACTGGACTCTTCTAACATGTATCACATGTCATGTATGTCATGGAATAAGCCTTTAATATGATACCCACTGCCTCAGCTTCCCCTTCCACAGCCACCAAAAACACCACCAGAACTGGTATGTCTGTTCTAGCATTCTGAATGAATTCTGACCACAGACAAAAACATTAGGTGATGGTACTGCTCCTTAATGCTACAGATGTCACCAAAGACGATAGAATAGAAGTCACTTCTGAGCTACTATAGAAACATCCTGGTGAAAGAGGACCATTCACTAATGATCCTTTTTTTTAGGATTTCATACACCAGTGAAAACACAGGTATGAACACTCCACCACTGCTAGTGTATTGTCTAAGCCTTACCCACTCAACCTTTAGCTGAGGTCCATGAATTTGGACAAAACTGAGATTTGGAGCGAGAAGTATGGAGTAAAAAGATCAAAAATACAAAATGGTTATACTGACCTTGTCAGTGTGCTCGACTAAGAATCGTACTTTGAGTATTCTGAAGTACAGACTGTTCTGACTGAACATGAGCAAAGAACTGAAGTGTTAAAGAAAGGAAAAGATGAAAGAAATGTTCAACAGGTTGGGACAAACTAGTCAGAAAAATGTACAAATTAGACGTCAAGTTACAGTCTCACAACCAAAACTTCACCTGGAATTAAACTGGGACTGAAATGACACTTTCTATGAACCGGCTGATGGGGACTGTCCAGGGCAGTCCGTAGTGCCCTTGGGCAAGACACTTCCTCCTCCTTCCCTCCAGTGTCACTCACACTGGTGTGTGAATGTGTGTGAATGTTTGGTGGGGGGAGGGGCTGTAGGCACGAACTATCAGCCTGCCCCCCCCCCCAGGACAGCTGTGGATACAGATGTAGTTTTCCTCCACCAGAGGGAGAATGAGAGAGCCAATGAAGAATGGATTAATAATGTAAAGCACTTTGGGTGTCTAGGAAAGCACTACAGAAATCTAATCCATTATTATTATTATTATTTTTTTATTTTTTTTTACCTCCACCAAGGAGGTTGTTTTTGTCGGCGTTGGTTTGTCTGTTTGTATGCAGGATAACTCAAACAGTTATGGATGGATTTGGATGAAAATTTCAGGAAATGTTGATACTGGCACCAGGAAGAAATGATGAAATTTTGGTGGTGATGGGACACACACACACACACACACACACACACACACACACACACTGATCTGCCTTGGCGGAGGTCTGCACTCTCCGAGTGCTTTTCTACTTGTTATTATTATTATCATTATTATTATTATCATTATTATTATTATTATTATTATTATTATTATTATTATTAAAGCATAACAACAGTTTAAGACAGTGTTTTTCAACCTTGGGGTCGGGACCCCACGGGGGGTTGCCTGGAATTCAAATGGGGTCGCCTGAAATTTCTAGTAACTGATAAAAATAAAGTGAGTTGACAGAGCCAATCCCAGTCCATAGCAGACAAACTGAGTGTGAAACTGCAGCACTGTGCTTCTGTTTGTGTCACATGTTCACTGTGGTCAGTTTCAGATGCTGCAGCTCTTTCATCATTCATAGTTTCAGTTCTTGTTTGTTCAGTATTAATTGTCCTCCTTGTAAATCCCAGCTGGACTGACTGGACAGATCCTGAGCCTTTGTGCAGTAATCTACACCTGGATTTACTGCCTCTGTCCACAATAATAGACATTATACAGACTAAATGTTCACAATAATAGACATTATACAGACTAAATGTCCACAATAACAGACATTATACAGACTAAATGTCCACAAGAATAGACATTATACAGACTAAATGTCCACAATAATAGACATTATATAGACTAAATGTCCTCTGACATTACTGTTTATTTGCAGCATAGTATAATAAACTATTATATGATCAAAAATAAATTAATTTTAGCAAAAAAAAAAAGTCTCCATTTTGAATGTCTGAGGTCACCAGAAATGTGTGCTGTTAAAATGGGGTCATGAACCTAAAAGGCTGGAACCACTGGTTTAAAGTGACATGTTGTTATGAGGACGCCTGGGCGATGAAGGGATTATAAAGACAGAACTATTTGACCAACTTTCATCCAAACTTGGCTTCAGAGACACATTGTATACAGACGGTGACAAGCAATGCAGCAACAGCTAGTATCTGACCATGACCTTTGACCTTTAGAGGACATATTTCAGGTTACACAGATGTGATGCAGGAGCTCAGTGTGTTCAGAGACCATCACATGGCAGACATGTTCCTGTCAGTGTCTACACATGGGTCCTGGGTTAATAAAACCCTAGAGCAGACTGAGCAGGGGTCTTTGAAGGGGCCTCTGTACACACATAATACATCTAGTGTGTCAACGGACAAGCTGCACACAGCGCACTGCAGTAAACGCAGTAACGTCACATGTACACCGACATACACTTTAGGGACGGAACCATATGAAAATGTCATATGACGGTTATTATGACCAAATTATCAGTTATTCTTGTTATTATTGCCATATTGTTGAAATTGTGATCAAAATGTTCAAAAAGTACAAATACACACACTGAAAGAATTTAACCAAGTTGTATTTATAAATGAATGAATGAATAAATAAATAAATAAATAAATAAATAAATACATACATACATAAATAAATACATACATACATACATACATAAAGTAAAATAAAAAAGTCCCAGTGTCCCTTCTGTGTCAGAAACATTCCAATATTAACCCTTAGTGGTCTGAGCCTATTCTGTCTGTTTTTCAGTCCTTTTGATTTGGCCTTTATATACTATAGAAACAAATGTTTACTATACCCATGTTTGGATCTGTTTTTCTATTTCATCTGTCTATTATTTTTTCACTTTAACCTACTATAAAAACATAAAAGGACAAAAAACACAAAATATATAAAATCTGATTTGAAAAATGTATATAATTTATTGCATAAATAACACACAGATGTTTAACGAACCTTTTCACAGACTTTAACAGTGAATATTGGTTCAAATATTAGGTACAGAAAATTAAAATTGTAATAAATTAAAACTATACTCAAATATTTGACATTAAATCAGATCTTTACATAGGTGTTTTTTCCCCTGAAAGTGCGGTAATCAAACACAGTTATAATTAGAATTTAAACGCTAATACTAACCGTCTGTGATTTTACTGCCATTTATTGTTGTGCCGGTAATGGTTCCATCCTTAGTTTCTTTCCATGTATTTATTTAGTGTCCTCATATTGTTTTTTTTCTTCCTCTTCTGTCTTTTGTTTGTGTTGCTTTGAGCTTTGTAAGCTCTTACAGACAACACTATCACCATCTGTGATTTTACTGCCGTTTATCGTCATACTGGTTATGGTAATGGTAATGGTAATGGTTCCATCCCTACTACACTTACATACACTCACCTCCAAAAATACTGGCACAGTTAGGTCAGTTCCTTTATTTCTGCTGTTGACTGAAATTATTTGGGTTTGACATCAAAAGATGAATTTGAGACAATAGATCAACATGTCAGCTTTTATTTCCAGGTGTTTACATCTAGATCTGATGCACGTCTGAAGGATAACAGTATTTGTCCTGCATTCAGAATGATATGAGACAGAGAGACTATTGTCTTTAGCAGTAAAATAATAGTTAATGGCATCTGTTCTACATGTCCATCCCACAACAGTCTGTAATAGTGGTTTGTCCAACAGACGCTGTTGCAGTTCCCTCATAAAGAATGTTACTTCTGGTCACTCCATATCAGAAAATAAAGCCATTAACTGTCATCCTAGTTTGAACTGACACATGAATATCATTAATGGACCGGTTCAATAATCATTATCAGGAACAGTAGCAGCCTGTTGGTTTCTCTCCATCATTTCATAATGCAGGTTAAATATGACAATTCACTTTGTAGTCATTCATTATTTCACTAATAAATACATCAGTTTGTATTTGGGAAAGTCATATTTCTATTTATATTCAGGTTATTGTAAGCCAGTGGTCCCAACCTTTTCAGGTTCATGACCCCATTTGAACATCACACATTTCTGGCGACCCCAGACAAAAACAGAGACTTTTTTTTTTTTGCTAGAATTCATTTGTTTTTGATCATGTAATAGTTTGCTATACTATGTTGCAAACATAAATGTCAGAGGACATTTAGTCTGTATAATGTCTATTATTGTGGACATTTAGTCTGTATAATATCTCTTATTGTGGACATTTAGTCTGTATAATGTCTGTTATTGTGGACATTTAGTCTGTATAATATCTCTTATTGCGGACATTTAGTCTGTATAATGTCTATTATTGTGGACATTTAGTCTATATAATGTCTATTATTGTGTACATTTAGTCTGTATAATGTCTATTATTGTGGACATTTAGTCTGTATAATATCTCTTATTGTGGACATTTAGTCTGTATAATGTCTATTATTGTGGACATTTAGTCTGTATAATATCTCTTATTGCGGACATTTAGTCTGTATAATGTCTATTATTGTGGACATTTAGTCTATATAATGTCTATTATTGTGGACATTTAGTCTATATAATGTCTATTATTGTGGACATTTAGTCTGTATAATGTCTATTACTGTGGACATTTAGTCTGTATAATGTCTATTATTGTGGACATTTAGTCTGTATAATGTCTATTATTGTGGACATTTAGTCTGTATAATATCTCTTATTGCGGACATTTAGTCTGTATAATGTCTATTATTGTGGATATTTAGTCTGTATAATGTCTATTATTGTGGACATTTAGTCTGTATAATGTCTATTATTGTGGACATTTAGTCTGTATAATATCTCTTATTGCGGACATTTAGTCTGTATAATATCTCTTATTGCGGACATTTAGTCTGTATAATATCTCTTATTGTGGACATTTAGTCTATATAATGTCTGTTATTGTGGACATTTAGTCTGTATAATGTCTATTATTGTGGACATTTAGTCTGTATAATATCTCTTATTGCGGACATTTAGTCTGTATAATATCTCTTATTGCGGACATTTAGTCTGTATAATATCTCTTATTGCGGACATTTAGTCTGTATAATATCTCTTATTGCGGACATTTAGTCTGTATAATGTCTATTATTGTGGACATTTAGTCTGTATAATATCTCTTATTGCGGACATTTAGTCTGTATAATGTCTATTATTGTGGACATTTAGTCTGTATAATGTCTATTATTGTGGACATTTAGTCTGTATAATGTCTGTTATTGTGGACATTTAGTCTGTATAATGTCTGTTATTGTGGACATTTAGTCTGTATAATGTCTATTATTGTGGACATTTAGTCTGTATAATGTCTGTTATTGTGGACATTTAGTCTGTATAATGTCTGTTATTGTGGACATTTAGTCTGTATAATGTCTGTTATTGTGGACATTTAGTCTGTATAATGTCTATTATTGTGGACATTTAGTCTGTATAATATCTCTTATTGCGGACATTTAGTCTGTATAATGTCTATTATTGTGGACATTTAGTCTATATAATGTCTATTATTGTGGACATTTAGTCTGTATAATGTCTATTATTGTGGACATTTAGTCTGTATAATGTCTATTATTGTGGACATTTAGTCTGTATAATGTCTATTATTGTGGACATTTAGTCTGTATAATGTCTATTATTGTGGACAGAGGCAGTAAATCCAGGTGTAGATTACTGCACAAAGGCTCAGGATCTGTCCAGTCAGTCCAGCTGGGATTTACAAGGAGGACAATTAATACTGAACAAACAAGAACTGAAACTATGAATGATGAAAGAGCTGCAGCATCTGAAACTGACCACAGTGAACATGTGACACAAACAGAAGCACAGTGCTGCAGTTTCAGCTTCAGTTTGTCCAGTCTGTTGTGGATTGGGATTGTCTCTGTCAACTCAGCACAGATTCTTTATTAGTAAGGGTTTGTTTATTATTATTTGTATAAATTACTAGACATTTCAGACGACCCCATTTGAATTCCAGGCGACCCCATGTGGGGTCCTGACCCAGAGGTTGAAAAACACTGTTGTAAAGTGAAGAAAAAGCATTAAGAATGACCCAACCAACTTCGCCTCATTTTCTGAGCCATGGCTGAGACCACAGGATGTTTTTCAATATTTCTACTGGAACTATAAAGGCACGATCGACGGACGGAGCATCTACATCAAATTATATTTTAATCAGCAATATGAGATAATATTCAGTGATGGCAGTTTATCTGCTGATTAAAAAATACATCAAACCTATGTGACACCGTGGCAGGTGTTTGGCTGCTGTCCTTTCAGCTCGGTGCCACTGGTGCTCAGTACACTTACAGATGTGGAACATGCAGCTGACTCCTTCTAACCTTCTGAATGCATCTGTGATGACACTAAACAATGGCTAATGTTTAGGAAAGGCAAATTTATTAGTATAGCACAATTCATACACGGGGCAATTCACAGTGCTTTACAAAATGGAAAAGAGACAAGTTCAAAACACATTTACAATTAAAACAATAAAAAAAAAACATTAATCAGTTAAAATAAGGTAAAAGAGAAGAGTGCAATAATTTACAGGTATAGTTTATAGGTAAAAATGCAAATTTGGTCCACAGTTAGTAAGCTAGCAAATGGGGACAAAACAAGACAAAAGTTTACAAAAAACTGTCCTCCTCCTCCTCCTCCTCCTCCTCCTCCTCCTCCTCCTCATCTAGGACATCATCCACAGTTACTTTAATGTCAGGACAGGATCAGTCCACCTCTGACTGATCCTTAGCACCAACAGACGATACGTTTCTGCATGCAACGGCAAAACCGCACACACACTGACAAACACAGACATGTGCAAACATGCACACACACACAAGGGGGTTTGTGATAAGGCTTCAGGTGGCTGTGACGTCCCAGTTCTGGGTCAGTGAGAAGGTCGGCCTTGTTTTTAACCGCTTTGCTCTCACACGTGCAAAACAACATTCAGGACTGACCTTCAACCCTGGCAGGAAGAACTCCACATAATATGCTCTCATTACTAAACATCTGTCTCCATCACAGAGTTAATTCAGACCTTATCTAAGAGTCACTGAAACCAAGGTACAAAAAGTCAAGCAATTAATGCAGTATTTTGCACTTAGTGGTTACCATCCACACTGAACTGCAGAGTCACGATAATGGTCCTATGAAAGTGTGCTTTAACAAGTGCACTCAATGCCAGTGTTCAATGTCAGCACAGGACGTCATGTGTCCTTCACGTACACAAGCTTCTGTTCAGCCGGTGTGTGTGGAGGTCACAGCAGTGACTGCACAAGCCAGCACCACGGCTGGAGACGCACTCAGACATCTGAAGATTCGAACACTGAAACAGCCCAACCCTCCAGTGTAGTCTGACTACATGTCCTCTACTACTACTCACTCATTTCCTTCAGGAGTCACTCTGCTCTCACACTCTTTGTTTGGAGCCTCTTACAAATGTACCAGTGTTTTTTTTTTTCATCATGTATGAGTCTGTAGGGCTAATGGATGGTTTAGAGCAGGGCTGTCAAACTCACTTTGGTCCAGTTCCACATTCAGTTAAATGTGATCTGCAGTGGACTGAACCAGTATAAAATAATAACAAAATAATACAGAAATAATGTCAACTCCAAACTTTCCTCTGTTTTAGAGCAAAAAAAGTGCATTTACATTTTGAAAAGGTTTACATTTACAAACTATCCTCTCACAAGAGGTGAATAACATGAACAAACTGAAAAAATACGTATAATTTAACAACATTCTGCCTCAGTTTATATTATCAATATCTGTCTAATGTTTACAGCCTTCTATATTATTTGATCCTGTCACTCTAGTTATCCTACAGTATTTAAATTTCCATGTCATTTGTACTTTTCCAATTCCATTTGCACTACTGTCAAAAAATATTTGCACTGCTAAATTCTGTATATCTTTTTTTTTTTTTTTTTACAAATATTCCTAGTTTTACCTCTGTCTTTATTTTTCCTAATGTAAATAAGTGTGCCTTCTACTGTCTTTTGTTGTGCCCTGTCATTTCTGGCCCTAAGTTGGAGAGCTCTACCTCAGTGTCGTTGTACTTGTACAATGACAATAAAGAGATTCTCATTCTGATTTACACTTGTTCATTATGACTTACAGACCACAGTGGATCTACAAACACACAAACATTTAATAACAGGAAGAATATTGTTAATATTGCACTTACTTCAGACATTTCAGGTTGTTCATATTTGTTCAGGTTATTCACTTTTTTTTTTTTTTTTTTTTTTTACAAAATTCTACTTAGTTTTAGTGTAAATTCATGAAAATATTTACATTTACAAACAGAAACATTTGCAGTTGTCATTATCTTTATGTTATTCTGATAGTATTTGACTGAATCCTGCCCACTTTAGATTGAACTGGTCTGAATGTGGAACCTGAACTAAAAGGATTGTTCATAGCTTTAATTTTTACATTTCACAAATTCATCCCAGGGCCGGACTGGACCCTTTGGTGGGCTGGATTAGGCCCCTGGGCCGCATGTTTGACACCTGTGCTTTAGAGCACTGCACTTTTCCTGTTTGACCATTGGTTGAAGCTTTATTTGGTGTACTTTACAGTATGTGTAGCTGTGGCTATGAAGCGTTAACACTGTGAAAGGTTTCAGAAAGTTTCCTGTAACTACACCCCACCCTTTTAACAGAACTTAGCTACACTAGCTAACGGGACCATTACAGCTCTACCTACAGATGGGGCATTTCTCACAGCACGTAGGAAAAGTTTGAACATGAACAACCCGCCTTCCTCCAAAGCCCCGCCCACTTCCCTCTGCCTGAGCTCTGACGCTCCTCCTCCTCTCTCCTCCTCTCACCTGATGTGCGAGGAGGAAGCAGAGGCGGAGGTCCGGTCCGCTGCGGTGTGTCCGCTGACCCCTCCCTCAGTAATCAGATACATCATCCACCTGCTGCAGCTCCTGTTCCATCAGTAGAGCCTGTGTTTAAGGGTGTGGTCTGTATTTAAGGGTGTGGTCTGTATTTAAGGGTGTGGTCTGTGCGGTACTGGGTCAGTGTCTTTGCTGCACCATGGAGATGAGGTGCCCAGGCGACGGGCGCGCGCACTGTGAACGCGTGGCCTCCGCAAATTTTCCGTGGACATTTGAAGTTTCATAGTCCATACATTTGTCATCCACATATTCCTACATGTGTGACACCAGGTACATGTACCTGTATGAGTCCTGTGGTCAGAAAAGCTGAGCTTTATGCAGACCTGTTCAGTCCAGTACAGCTGACTTCTGGACTTTTATCTCCATCCTTCATTCATCAGACTCCTGTTTGTGCCCCTCAGTTGTCGTTTCTGTTCATAAATCCGTTTATTCCCTTCATGTGCATGTCAGTTCTATCCAAACACATCCTAGACAGCAGACTGTGGTCAGTGGTCAGTAGACTGTGGTCAGTGGTCAGTAGACTGTGGTCAGTCAGTAGACTGTGGTCAGTGGTCAGTAGATTGTGGTCAGTGGTCAGTAGACTGTGGTCAGTAGACTATGGTCAGTGGTCAGTAGACTGTGGTCAGTGGTCAGTAGACTATGGTCAGTGGTCAGTAGATTGTGGTCAGTGACAGGAGAAGCAGCGCCAGTGAAGCGTCAGATTCAGAGGGACACATATCAGATGTGAGGCGGTGATAATGGATCGGATGCTGGGCGGCCGTAATGGATGATTGACAGGAGGCTCAGTCAGGTTCGGCCAATTATTTCATTCGGACCGACTAAAATGATTGGTCAGACTTTTATCAGAAATATATGAGAATTAAACATTTTTGAGTTTCAATACCTGGTGGATTTCTTTTACATTTTAGTTTGACACACACTTATTAGGAGCATTTGAAGATGACAAAAGAAAAGTGTAAAAATGCCACATCATACAGTAGAGCTTTAACTGAGTATTACATACATGGTCCTTCAGTTAGCCTGCAAATTAGCCAAAGAGACCCCAGTAAAATCCACCTCTATAAGTCTGAGCACAGTCCCCCTGCCATGACTATTTACTCAAACATATTAAATATGCCAATACAGCCAAATATAGATTTGACATAATTTTGCTATTTCTGTGATTTGATGTGTATCCTGAGTATTAAAGGACAACTGACTCAACTTTACCAGCATGGTAAGCACTAGGCCTGTACCGGTCCACAGCTGAACCCAACCGTTTCAGTTCACACCTGTTCGGTTCAGTCCACAGCTGAACCCAAACAGAACAGTATGAGCAGAAAAAGAAAAAGGAACCAAAGACGCTGTTCGATGCAGAACTTTAAATCCACGCAAGTTCCACACGGACATACTGAAGGAGCGCACACTGACCTGAAATATGAAATAACAGCTGATATAAGGCAGAAAAAAAACAACAAATCTGAGGTGAACCTGGAAGGAAGAGACTGCAGACCCAACACCATCAGTCCAGTCCAGTCTGGAATCACATCAGGTCCAGGTGAAAGACCACAACCAGTGAACGGTGGTTCTCAAACACTTACACTTACTCTGTCTCGCTCTCTCTCACACACACACATACACACACACACACACACACACACACAGTATAACAGAGGAATAGAACGCAGAGTTGGATGCTGAAAGTATGTAAAGTTTCACTGTGGTTTCACACCACCATTAGTTATGGACTGCACCCCATCTATATGAATGTGCCCCCCCCCCCAGTGTTTTTGACAAATCACACACTCACACACACACACACACACACACACACATGCAAATACACAGTCTCCTAAACGGGTTGTTCTCTGTCCTAAAATAAATCATTAGGTTCATTTTGTTGTCAGTGTTTCTCTTCAGTTTGTTTCAACAGAATACCAGTTTGTCCTCTTGTTAATGTTGCACTTCATGTGGAATTTTGTTGTTGTTCTTTTTCTGCAGAATGTGAACTGACACAACTGGGATTAGATTTGTGTTGTTTGTTCAAAACTACCTTTCAGGGAAAAGTGCAATACTAATGTTTAAAACACATTTAGTAATACTTTATTTATTTTATTTTAGATTTGATTTGTAGCAGCAGAATTATATTATTCCTGTTTTTCTATATTCTATTGTCTCCAAAAACTGGGGGAAAATGTTGAAAAATTCCTTATAAATGTATTAAAGACATTTTGAGGGGTTTTCTTTCTTAAAGAAACCAAAGCGTGGCTTTCAAAACTGAAAATGTACCGAACCAAAAATGTTGTGTACCGTTACAGGCCTAGTAAGCACAATAAATAATAAAAAGTCTGAGACCCCTACCGTTTCAAACATTACAAAGCAATAAAAGCTGTGTTTATCATTTACAATTAATCCCTTGTTGCTCTCCGCTATGTTGAAAAGTTCATCTTGGCAACTCGTGTGTAGCAACATTTTTTCCCAGTTCTCTCATAACTAATATGTAGCATAATTCCCATTGAACATGAAGGCAGCATTAGTCAATGGCGCTGCCAGGAGAATGAACCTGCATGTACGAGGTGTGTCAGAAAAGTTCCAGGACCCGTGTCACAAAGATATACTTCAAATCCACGTTACAAACTACAAGTATTCCCCTTCGAAGTAATCCCCCTGGAGCCTAAGGCACTTTCCCAGCCTTCTCGGCCACGCTTCCATGCACTCCTGGAAGGATTCTTCTGGAATCCTCCACAGCTGCACCGTCATGGCCATCCTGATGTCGTCCATGTCTTCAAAACCAAGGTTCTAACACTTTTGGATTTTTCATTATAGTTTAGTTTTATTGATTTAGTTTGGACTTTTTTTCTCTAATTCAGTTCGTTTTAATTAGGTTTTAGAGCAGGTTTGATAGTTTTTATTAGTTTTCTTTTTTTTTCTAAATGCTTAGTTTTAGTTTAGTTGTAGTTTAGTTTTACTTTAGTTGTAGTTCAGTTGTAGTTCAGTTGTAGTTCAGTTGTAGTTCAGTGGTCTCTTTTCTCTTCTTCTCTGTGCTCCTATTCAAATCAATCCCAGACAGGACTCTGCTGCTTTAGTCTCCATGTTTCCAGGTAGAGTGGGGACCAGAAGACGACTGGAAACCACAAGTGAACACAAGTGACGGAGCAAAAAGTGTCGTATGGTGACAACAGAGGAAATTGCTTGAGGGAAATAAATAAATTTCATATCAATCCAACATTGACAAAGATGAAAACAAAGGGAATGTTATCCATAATTTTTATCCGTTTTAGTTAGTTTTGTAAACACACAATACAGTTTCAGTTAGTTATTGTTTTTTTTGTTTTTTTAATTATTATTATAGTTTTTATTTATTTCAGTTAACGAACATGTTTTTTTCAATTCTAGTTTTTGTCATTTCGTTAGTTTTCGTTAACGATAATAACCTTGCTCAGAACAGGTCTCCCTGATGACCCCCTTCAGCTTAGGGGAAAATCCCCCAGAGCCAGCTCAGGTGAGTAGGGAGGCTGTTCTTCTGGGCCAGGAACTGTCAGACGCTCAGGACAATGTGAGTGGGTGCGTTGTCATGGTGACGCTGCCACAAGTTGTCCCGCCACAACTCTCGGCTCTTCTCGCACACTGAACAAAGCAAATAATGCAGGATCTCTTCGTGGACGTGCTGGTTGATCATCTGGCCATGTGGCAAGAACCTGCAGTGGACGATGCCCCGTACATCAAAGAATACGCCCGACATGATTTTGACTTTGGACTGTCTTCGTTTCTTCGGCCTTGGTGACGTCGAACTCTTCCACTGAAGGCTCAGGCATTCGGTCTCCCGGTCGTACTCTTAGATCCATGACTCATCACCGCTGATGACTCTCCCTAGCAGGTCTGGTTCGGTTCCAAGACGCTGGAGGATGTCCTGACACACTTGCATGCATCCATCCTTCTGGTCATCATGCAGCAGTTATAAAAGCATGTGGAAGAAAGTTCAACGGCTGCAGAGAGCTGAGATCACACTTACATACTCCAGGGTGATTACTTTGAAGAGGAAAACTTGTAGTTTGGATTTGAAATATATCTTTTGTGACACCAGTCCTGGAACTTTTCTGACACACCTCGCATGTATTTTTAATGGCTGCGAAAACCAGAGGAGCCAGAGGAAATGTGCACGACAGAGGAGAGAAGAGGAAAACTCAACACACTGAGGTCCACGTCAGACCAGGACCTGAATACGACAGTCACCCGAAGGTGGAGGTAGGGTTTATTAACCCATGAAGACCCAAACATACACCGGCAAGCAAAAGCATTCACTGATAGAAAATGTTAAATGCATGCTGATCTGCTAATCCTATCAATGCAGGTCAATAATTGGTATAAAATGCATTTTCTCATGTTTTCATGGTCATCAGATATGACCCATTTGGATGTTCAGAGGCTCCGTAGTTACCGTGGAAACACCGTCATCTTCTACAACACAAGTGTCAAACATGCGGCCCACGGGATGAACTTGCAAAGTGCAGAAGATATTAACAGTCAAGGGCGTCGAACTTCAAAATAACAGCAAAATAACCTAGAAATACTGATTCCAAAGGTTCTTCTTGGTTTAATATGAAAAAAATAACATGACTTTTTGATTCTCTCTCTTTGATTTATTGCACAGAACATTAAATTCAAATTCCCTTTAATAATAAAACATCAATAACCTGAACAAATATGAAAAACCTGAAATGTCTAAAGAAAAATCAGTGTAATTTGAACAATATTCTGCCTGTTTTGTGCCTTGGTAGATCTGATCTGTAATGCACATGTAGAAATCAGAAGTTGAGGCAGAATACTGATCAGATTTTTCTTCATATTATTTCTTTTCAGAAATTTCTGTTTTTTCAGGTTATTCCCATCTTTTTTGTTTGGATAGTTTGTAAACTGTAAATGTTTTCATAATTTCATGTTATTTTTTGCATATAAAAATTTGGAGTTGTCATTATTTCTAGGCTATTCTGCTATTATTTGACTGGTCCGACCCACTGGAGGTCCCACTGGGCTGAATGTGACCCCTGACAGAAAACGAGTTTGACAGCCCTGTTCTCCAACACTGATTCACCAGTAAAAGCTGGAGTTGGATCAATGACAGTGGATGGAAACATTTTATGTTTAGTTAATGACATATTTTGCAGAAAAAAAAAAAAAATTGATTAATTATTGAAAAAAAATATTGTTTTCTTGAGTTTTCTCTGTTTTTGTTATAATAACCCTTGACTTGAACCTGAGCTTTAATGAACATCTACATAATCCATATATTTAATATAGAAAAATACCTGATTTTCACTTAAAAATGCAAAATACAGAGAATAGTTTTGGAGTAAATGGTGATAAATCACTTTAAAAATCGAAGTTAAAAGTCAAGAAAAATTCATTTGGGAGCTGCCACAAAAGCGGCACTGGGTCTTTATGGGTTAAAACTGGAATATCTATGAAAACAAAACGCAGTAGAACAAATGTACACAACATACAAAAACTTGAACCCTGGTTTGAACTTTCAGGTGTGAAAATGCTTTCAGTGTGTCAGAAATCCACAGCAGTGAAGCATTCTCCTCTAAAACCCTGGAACCAGTACACCCAAGTAGAGCCAAGTCAATAACTTTAAATAAATAAATAAATAAATACACACACACACACACACACACACACACACACATTCTCTGCTTTACAGAGTGGCTGGTGTTTGCAGTATCGTCACGGTAGTCATTTAGTTTGATTTCACCCTCTGCTCTTTCTGAAACACATGTTGGTAACATTCACAATGCCATTAAAACAGAGGTGAACCAAGCACAAAAACTAGGTCACAGTCATTCTGTTTGTGTCTGTTGTACATCCTATGGGTGAATCAAACCTACATGTAGAAGACAAGTAAACAAACTGTCTCCTTCAACCACCATTATGACTTTTTTTTTATCACATATTATTTCATTTATACAGGTTTTAAATAGCTCTGGGGTTGCTATGCACAGTTCCTGGACTTAAAGGCTGACACTGAATCTGTAAAACATAAACCAGCATATTCTAATTTGGTCAAAGGGCTGAACACTGAAGGGAAACTCAGAAAAACTACTAGGCGACGTGTGAAACCTTGGCTGTGAGATGGTTGAGTCTTGGTTTAATAATGTGGCTGTGGGCTGAGTACGGCAGGTTTTTCCTGAGCTACTACAAATATTCAAACTGAAAGAAATGAACCTTGTTCTGATGTAGCCAGTGGGAGGAAAAACACAGAGTCCATTAGTGAAGGATGGAAATCAGAGGTGTCAAACTCCTGTTAGTTCAGTTCCACATTCAGCCTAATCTGATCGAAAGTGGGCCAGACCAGTCAAATTATATAAACAATAGGAGAAGAACTGAGAAATAATGTCAACTCCAAAGGTTTCTCTGTTTTTTTGAGTGAAAAAAGTAAAATTCCGTATTGAAAATGTTCACATCTACGAACTGTACTTAAACATAACATGACCAACTAGAAGCACTCGGAGAGCGCAGACCTCCGCCAAGGCTGATCAGTGCCCCCCCCCCGTGGGCCCCCCCACCCCCGATCACCACCAAAATTTAATCATTTCTTCCTTATCCCATTTCCAACAAACCCTGAAAATTTCATCCAAATCTGTCCATAACTTTTTGAGTTATGTTGCACACTAACGGACAGACAAACAAACAGACAGACAAACAAACAAACAAACAAACAAACCCTGGCAAAAACATAACCTCCTTGGCGGAGGTAAATATGAACCTGAAAATTCTTAAGAAAAATAAGTGCAATTTTAACACTGTTACACCTACGTTTATCATTTCTACATGTGCATTATAACTTACAGATCTGTGGGGCCATTATTGTAGCAATATTTGCAAATGCGTGTGGAGAGTTGAGTGTCCATATCTCAATCTGTCTGTGCGCAGTCAGATTTGCAAATGTGTGAATGAATCTGTAAATACATGATGAGATTTGTGTGTCCGCATTTCAGTCTGTGTGCGTGGAGAGTTACGTGTCTGTATCTCAATCTGTCTGTGCGCAGACGGATTTGCAAATGTGTAACTGAATCTGTAAATGCGTGATGAGATTTGTGTGTCTGTACAACAATCTGCAAATGTGTAAAACAACTTGTGTGTGTAATCAGATTTGAAAAGTCAAAGTATTTTCACTATAAGACCCAGAAATACAGACAAATCATTGGTTACAAGTCAAGCGGCTTCTCCATTGGCTCTCTTTACACAGGTGAATTTTGCTACACTTCTGCCGTGACAGATCCACAAATGCGCAGCAGGATTTATCTGTAAAACCAGGGTTTGTGTGCCTGGGCTCAGGCCGACCTGGGCTCAG
Organism: Sphaeramia orbicularis; assembly: GCF_902148855.1. Taxonomy (NCBI): domain Eukaryota; kingdom Metazoa; phylum Chordata; class Actinopteri; order Kurtiformes; family Apogonidae; genus Sphaeramia; species Sphaeramia orbicularis. The sequence continues at coordinate 558,337 of NC_043959.1, forward strand.
GCCGACCTGGGCTCAGGCTAACCTGGGCTCAGGCTGACCTGGGTTCAGGCCGCCCTGGGCTCAGGCTGACCTGGGCTCAGGCCGCCCTGGGCTCAGGCTAACCTGGGCTCAGGCCGCCCTGGGCTCGGGCTAACCTGGGCTCGGGCTAACCTGGGCTCGGGCTAACCTGGGCTCGGGCCGCCCTGGGCTCAGGCTAACCTGGGCTCAGGCGAACCTGGGCTCAGGCCGCCCTGGGCTCGGGCTAACCTGGGCTCGGGCTGACCTGGGCTCGGGCCGACCTGGGCTCGGGCCGACCCGGGCTCAGGCTAACCCGGGCTCAGGCTGACCCGGGCTCAGGCTGACCCGGGCTCAGGCTGACCCGGGCTCGGGCTAACCCGGGCTCGGGCTGACCCGGGCTCGGGCCGACCCGGGCTCGGGCCGACCCGGGCTCGGGCCAACCCGGGCTCAGGCTAACCCGGGCTCAGGCTGACCCGGGCTCGGGCTGACCCGGGCTCGGGCTGACCCGGGCTCGGGCCGACCCGGGCTCGGGCCGACCCGGGCTCGGGCCGACCCGGGCTCGGGCCGACCCGGGCTCGGGCCGACCCGGGCTCGGGCCGACCCGGGCTCGGGCCGACCCGGGCTCAGGCTCACAGGCTCCCTCATTCCGGCTGCGTTTGGCTTTGCTCGTTCTTGTACCTGACGTGAGTTTACGTGAGTTGTGCTAGCAAGGTTCACCAACTGCCACTAAAAATCGAAGAAGAAGAAGAAGAAGAAGAGATGATTAATCTTCTTCTTCACAAGGTGGATTCCATGACCCTTTTAAAATGAACAGTGAAAGATCTTTATCTTTTTCTTTGTCTTTTCTCTTCCTGCTGAAGCTAAACTTTTAAACCTTACAGAGAAAACACTAACATTAGTATCACAGTAGTGTTCCTCTGTCGTCTACAGGTTTGGTATTACTGACTTTCTTCTTCTCATTAAACTTTCTTCTTCTTCGTGGTATTTGTCCAGTATGGTTAATTCAGAGCGGCGCCCCCTGGTGGATGAACTGACAAACGCTCATTCCAACACATTAAATGTCAGTAGCAGCACTTTGTTCCAGTCAGACTAATGACAACGACAATAAAGCACATTTACAAAAGGAACTGACAACTGGAATGGGATTACTAAGGACTAGGATCAGTACTCGGTATCGGCAAGTACTCAAATGGAAGTACTCGTACTCGGTCTGGAAAACAGTGGTATGGGTGCATCCCTACACAAAACATTTAACAACAGGCAGAATATTGGTCCAATTCCACAGACTTCTCTTAAAATATTTCAGGTTCATGTTTGTTCAGGTTATTCACACTTTTTTGTAAAAGGCCAGTCTGTAAATGTTAACTGTTTTATGTCATTTTACCTTTTTTTTTTTTTTTTTAACACTAAAACAAATAGGAAAATTTGTGATTTTCATTATTTCTGGGTTATTATGACAGTATTTTAGTGGTCTGACACACTTTAGATTGAACTGAACTACCATTATTTGAACATCCTTGATTGTTCATTTCTTCAGTGAAATTTTTGCATTTCACAAATTCAACCCAGGGGCTGGACTAGACCCTTTGGTGGGCCGGACTGGACCCTTTGGTGGGCCGGACTGGACCCTTTGGCGGGCCAGTTTTGACCACATGTTCGACACCTTTGATGTAATTTCTTGCTGTAGTTGTAGTCGTCCATCAGATGAAGGAAAACAGGCCTTATCTGAAAGGGCTGCACTTGTACTTGTCTAATAATGGACATGTGAGTCCGGTCCACTGCAGTGCATGTCTGTCCGGTCACAGTGTGTTGGGCAGTCTCAGTCCTGGTACTGGGTCTGGTCCTGATTCTGGTCCTGGTCTTTCCACTGTGTCGGCTCATGCTCCATTTGAGTTTATGACAATCTAACCTGCTCTGACAGGCTGCCCCCGCCCCCTCCCCCGCCCCCTCCCCCCCGACACTGCAGGGTCACAGGGTGGCAGTGCCAGACAGGGACTCCACCTCCTACACACACACACACACACACACACACACACACATAAACACACACACAGCCAAGTTTATCTGCCTGTTATCAGTGGCAGCGAGCGGGGGCTGACAGCATGGGCGGGGGGGTGGTACGGCTGGAAGATCATATCCACATTCCTAAACACCTGCCTGAACACTGCGGTCCACATGCACTGGACGGTCCGCCTCTGAGCCGACGGTGAAACCACACCAGAAAACACACATGCAGACTGTAGCGCTGCACTGGTGTCACCGCCTGCACCGAACCTGCCGTCAACAACAGCAGCTACCAAACACAGCTGTACCACAACATCAGCTCTGCAGTAGATCGCAATACTTCAGTTCACAATACTGTACCGATATTAAACAGTACCGTATGGATATTTTTAGATATTTATTCAAATGCAGATATTGTGGGGGTTCTTTTTTTTTTTTTTTTTTTTTTTTTTTTAGATTTTATTTATTCTTCTTTCACACTCTTTTATTCAATAATGTTGGTTCCTCTGTTTGGATTGAACTCCAATCCTGTTCTGATGTTAGTTGTGAACTAATAGAATGTGAACATTTGAACAGGATCTGAAACTGGAATTTCTGGAAAACACAATTTCAGTTTGAACACAGTTTGAACATTTGCTGATAGAACATTAGATCCTGTTGGGATCAGATACAAATGTGTTTAGGATTTGGGCAGATTTATGATGGAATTCAATTCTTCCAAGAAATAATCATTTAAAAAAACAAACTGACAAAAAATGGCCTTTTTAACAGTATCATGATATATTGTGATATATCATATTGTGTTTCCTAGGTAGGGCTGTGCAATTAATCGAAATTCAATTACGATTTCGATTATTACATGGAACGATAACAAAAATTATGTAATCAAGAAAAAAGATTATTAATTTTGAGTTGTTTTAATTCACGCGCACGCAAGCTACCATGAGCTGCTCTGCCCCGCCCCCCTCTAAGCTACTGCTGCTGCTAGCCGGCAGGTCCACCCCAAGAGGACAGTTGTACCAGCGGTCTGGAAAAACGGCAGGAGAATCACAGCAGAAGTGCTTGGTAAACAAAAAAGGCAAGTCCAATTCAATTGTATGGAATCACTTTGGGTTTAATGAAGAAGACGAAGAGCAAAAACACATCACGTGCAAAAAGTGTTTGGTAGTTGTGTCCGCACCGACCGCTAACACAACAAACCTTTGAACCATCTAAAGTTGAACTGAAACGCATAAAACTGAGACGCATAAAAACAACTCCGTCTACAACTTCGTCCGCAATGCAATCTTCAGTCTCCGAATCTCTTTATGCTGTAACTCCTGTATTAGCCTAACCCTAACCAGTATAACCCTAACGTACGTATTCTAGATGGCTGATGTATACAGAAGGCCTGAACTGAAACCTCACGGCACGCCACTGAGTTTACTATGTTTCATACTACACTGAACATACTTGAATTTAAAATTTGCACTTTACATGTTTTTTTTGTTTTTTTTTTAATTGCTACAGTTCTATGGCAAGTCTATAGCAGTTTAATTCCAGTGCACTATTTATTTACAAAAGGAAACATACTTGAATTTACAGTACACTTATTTGCATTCAAAGATTTTCTTGTTTCGTACAAAAGTGAACATACTTTGTTTTAGTGGTTAAAAGCTTTATTTATGTTTAAAGAGTATATTTTACATTGCTTTGCAAGAAAAAAATGAACAACTTTAAGGTTAACAAATAATCGTTTTTAATAATCGTGATTTCAATTATTGCTAAAATAATCGTGATTTTTGTTTTTTTCTATAATCGAGCAGCCCTATTCCTAGTATTGTGATTTGTGTGGTATCAGCACATTCTTGCCCATACACCGCCCTGCTTCTGAGCAGAGCTTTATCAGCTGAGGTCATACTATCATGAACATGTACCAGTACTGTTAACATGTCAGATAACATGTCCTTAATTGTCCCCTTGGAAAACTTCAGGCTCATTTGGGCTGCTGAAGGAAAAAGTTCAGGACGGTGATAGAAGATTAGGTCATTTTCCAATAGGCTAGAATTTTTCCAACTTTTCCAATGGTTATGATTGCAATGATATATAACATACATTTCCACAATTAGAATTGTCCACCATTAATCCTTGGTTAATGGTGGTCCTTGGTTTGGTACTAGGGCTGTGTATGGGCAAGAATGTGGCGATACGATACAAATCACAATATTAGGATCACAATACGATATATCACGATATATCATAATGTAGTTAAAAAGGCAATTTTTATTGTTTGTTTCTTTTTTTAAAATGATTATTTCCTTTAAGAATTGAAAATGAGTGATTTTTGTCAGTTCATGACCTTATAACAGTTGTTTTATTGCATTGCTTTACTTTTTAGCAAGAGCTGCTCACATGTTTAAAGGCAAGAGGTGGTAGATGATGACGTCTAATAACACACTAAGGTTGAAATTTGGAATTTCAGGGTATTTCAATTATTGCCCTATAAAGGATTAATGGTGGACAATTCTAATTGTGGAAATGTATGTTATATATCATTGCAATCATAACCATTGGAAAAGTTGGAAAAATTCTAGCCTATTGGAAAATGACCTAATCTTCTATCACCGTCCTGAACTTTTTCCTTCAGCAGCCCAAATGAGCCTGAAGTTTTCCAAGGGGACAATTAAGGACATGTTATCTGACATGTTAACAGTACTGGTACATGTTCATGATAGTATGACCTCAGCTGATAAAGCTCTGCTCAGAACCAGGGCGGTGTATGGGCAAGAATGTGCTGATATAATCCAAATCACAACACTAGGAACACAATATGATATATCACGATGTATCATGACACTGTTAAAAAGGCCATTTTTTGTTTGTTTCTTTTTTAAAATTATTTCTTGGAAGAATTGAATTCCATCACAAATCTGCCCAAATCCTAAACACATGTTTATTTGATCCCAACAGGATCTAATGTTCTATCACCAAATGTTCCAACTGTGTTCAAACTGAAATTGTGTTTTCCAGACATTCCAGTTTCAGATCCTGTTCAAATGTTCAGATTCTGTTAGTTCACAACTAACATCAGAACAGGATTGGAGTTCAATCCCAACAAAGGAACCAACATCTGCCTCAGACAGAAAAAAGTACTTTTAGGATGCTTCAAATAACTATTATTTCATAAAACAGTGTTAAATAATAATATTAAATAAGATATAAACAATAAAGAAAAACAAAAATGAACCTCCACCATGTCTGCATTTGAATAAATACCTAAAAATACTGATGCAGGACTTTTTAATATCAATACAGTATTGTGAAATGAACTATCGTGATATATTGCAGAACCAATATTTTTGAACACCCCAACTCATAAGGCAGTGTTTTTCAACCTTGGGGTTGGGACCCCACATGGGGTCGCCTGCAATTCAAATGGGGTCACCTGAAATTTCTTGTAATTGACAAAAAATGAATAAATAAATAAAATTACTAATAAAAAATCTATGGTGAGTTGACAGAGGCAATCCCAGTCCACAGCAGACAAACTGAGTGTGAAACTGCAGCACTGTGCTTCTGTTTGTGTCACATGTTCACTGTGGTCAGTTTCAGATGCTGCAGCTCTTTCATCATTCATAGTTTCAGTTCTTGTTTGTTCAGTATTAACTCTTTAAGTGCCAGAAAGTTAAGGGGCTAATAAGCCTTAAAAGTGCCACAGAATTTGGCCGTTTTTCAGTATTTTGCGTCGTTTTTATAATATTTGAAGAATCCTGCAGGAAACCGCTCGGTAACATCCGACCGATTGCTGATTAGATCCAAAACGCACTGGACGCAGCCGATTCATTATTGATCGTAATTTGAATAATTTATAATAATAATAATAATAATAATAATAATAATAATAATAATAATAATAATCTTTATTTATATAGCACTTTTCATACATTAAAAACTGTAGCACAAAGTGCTTTACATATCAGTTTAAAAATCAGTACCGCCCCCCACCCACACCCACCCACTCACCCGCACACACACACACACATATACATGCAAACCCACAAGCTCACACATACTTAAGAAGACTGACTGAGCACGGGTAGACCAGAACAAAAATGTACAAGTAAAAGTAAAACATCAGTTTAGGAGGCGCTGTCTCAGGGAGCCGTCCGCACCAGGAGGCAGCCGCCGACCCCGGCGACCAGGCACCAGCAACACAGCCCCGCATCCCAACTAGTGGGAGAGGGCCAACTGGGACCCCCACCCACCAGAAAGGAGCGGACCCCAGTGAGAGAAGGCGCCACAGCCCCCGGAGTCCACAGCCGCCCCCCGGCATGGAGGGCTCCCTCTGATGAAACACCGGAGAATAAGAAACATTAAAAACATATAAAAATATTATTCGGTCGCGTGACCTCAAATTCCCGTCTGCTTGGTCTCAAAAGGGGGACACAGAAAGAACGCCATCGAAATGTGAGAAAGAAATGGGGGTGGATGGTTTGTTTGTACACAAATGTGGCGTGTTCTCCAAAGCCGATCTGATCGGCCCGTGGCACTTTAAAGGTTGTATTCGTAAAGCCGATTTAATCGGCCCGTGGCACTGAAAGTGTTAATTGTCCTCCTTGTAAATCCCAGCTGGACTGACTGGACAGATCCTGAGCCTTTGTGCAGTAATCTACACCTGGATTTACTGCCTCTGTCCACAATAATAGACATTATATAGACTAAATGTCCACAATAACAGACATTATATAGACTAAATGTCCACAATAATAGACATTATACAGACTAAATGTCCACAATAATAGACATTATACAGACTAAATGTCCACAATAATAGACATTATACAGACTAAATGTCCACAATAATAGACATTATATAGACTAAATGTCCACAATAATAGACATTATACAGACTAAATGTCCACAATAACAGACATTATATAGACTAAATGTCCACAATAACAGACATTATATAGACTAAATGTCCACAATAACAGACATTATACAGACTAAATGTCCACAATAATAGACATTATACAGACTAAATGTCCACAATAACAGACATTATACAGACTAAATGTCCACAATAATAGACATTATACAGACTAAATGTCCACAATAACAGACATTATACAGACTAAATGTCCACAATGACAGACATTATATAGACTAAATGTCCACAATAACAGACATTATATAGACTAAATGTCCACAATAACAGACATTATATAGACTAAATGTCCACAATAACAGACATTATACAGACTAAATGTCCACAATAATAGACATTATACAGACTAAATGTCCACAATAATAGACATTATACAGACTAAATGTCCACAATAATAGACATTATACAGACTAAATGTCCACAATAAAAGACATTATACAGACTAAATGTCCACAATAATAGACATTATACAGATTAAATGTCCACAATAATAGACATTATACAGACTAAATGTCCACAATAACAGACATTATACAGACTAAATGTCCACAATAACAGACATTATACAGACTAAATGTCCACAATAATACACATTATACAGACTAAATGTCCACAATAATACACATTATACAGACTAAATGTCCACAATAATACACATTATACAGACTAAATGTCCACAATAATAGACATTATATAGACTAAATGTCCACAATAATAGACATTATACAGACTAAATGTCCACAATAACAGACATTATATAGACTAAATGTCCACAATAATACACATTATACAGACTAAATGTCCACAATAATAGACATTATACAGACTAAATGTCCACAATAACAGACATTATATAGACTAAATGTCCACAATAATAGACATTATATAGACTAAATGTCCACAATAATACACATTATACAGACTAAATGTCCACAATAATACACATTATACAGACTAAATGTCCACAATAACAGACATTATACAGACTAAATGTCCACAATAATAGACATTATATAGACTAAATGTCCTCTAACATTAAGGTTTGCAACATAGTATAGAAAACTATTACATGATCCAAAACAAATTGATTGTTCTTTGTTACTCCTCTACTGCACTCTTTTATGTTTACCTTTTACACCCTTCTATGTTATTTGCACTCTATATTGACTTACACTGTGGGGCCTTAGACTCTCTCTGTATATAATGTACGTGGCAGAACTGACAATAAAGATGACTTTGACTTTTGACTTTGAAATGAATTACAGCAAAAATAAATAAATAAATAAAAAGTCTGTGTTTTGAATGTGTGGGGTCAGCAGACATTTGTGATGTTCAGATGGGGTCAGGAGTCTAAAAGGTTGGACCTGCTGTGATCAGACAAACATTATTGACCCATTTTAACCTTCATATTCATATTCTCTCCTCAAACTCTCAGAAAGCTGTCAACTTCAATACGCTTCAGTCACTGAGTTGAAACACACTGTCGACAAACACACACACACACACACACACACACACACACACTCAGTGTGTTCTAGGTAAATGAACCAGTGAGCGGTGCAGAGGAAACTGCAGTTTCCCAGATGCAGAGTGTGTGTGTGTGTGTGTGTGTGTGTGTGTGTGTGTGTGTGTGTGTGTTCAGTGTTCCAGGAGGATGTGTGGTGGACCTGCTGTCTGCTGCCTCCTCTGTTCAGTGTTCTCCTACTTCTCTAACATCCTTCTAATGCACCAGTGGACTGTTCTGTGTGCTGTTCTATCTGTGCAGCCTCTTTCTACACTGACTGGATGCACAGTAGTTTGTGAGCAGGCTTCCCAGCTCCGCATGCGCACTGAGCTGCACATGTAATTAGGCTGTTGTGATCATTTGTGCCCTGAACAGCCCCTGGATGTGTGGATGAGGAGGAAAAGACAAACACTCACACACTGAAGTGATACACGAAGCACTTCCACCCGGATGGCCTTTCCAGGAAGTTATAGACGCGTCCTTGGATGTATGCGCGGGTGAGGAGCGGACGCACCCCGGTGCTGTACACCGACATGCGCACGGACATCCGGGGGTGAGACAAGTAGGGGTGAAGGTGCACGGGGGGGACGGAGAGGTGAGTGCTGTCGTCCCCCGGCATTCTGTGTGTGTCAGTGAAAGGCGTGTGTCCCACAGGTGTCTCTGCTCCTTCTTCTTCTTCTTCTCCTCGTGCGTAATTGTACGCGCTTTCCGTCAGCTCCAGATCCGGTGGTCGGTGTGCACGTGCCATCCCAGAAGCCCTGCGCGTGTTTTCCTCACACAAGTCGGAAGTGGACATTGTAACCTCCCGTTAACTTTAAATAGACTTTTTTTTTTTTTTTTTTTCCGTCACCAACTCAAAACAACAACTGTCAGCCCATGTGGGTTCACCTTCTGTTGCGCGCCTGATCGCACCGGAGCGCGTGAAAGTGCGCAGAAGCTGAGCTCCTGTTGCCCCACAAAAGCAGGAGGGACTTCCTTAGCTTGGCTGTGCAGCTCTGGGGCTGTGGTGGATGTGTGCCGTCTGAAGGTCCACCACCTCCTGCTCCGTCCTTATCAGCCTGGGGAGATGCGCGCGACAGGCGGTGCGCGTGCGGCGCCAGCTGTTCACACTGTGCGCATTTTTACAAAAACTGCTTCAACCGAGAAAAGTTCATCCTCGTGTTTGGACGAAGACAGAAACATGAAATAAATTCTTCTACAACTCTCCAGTCCCCAGCATTAAACACAATGAACACATGCTGTCCTAAATGTCACGGACACTTTTATTTGTTTTATTTATTTGTGTTGGAATGATCTGAAATATGTGAGTTTACATTTTATTAGATCCAGCCTCAGGAATGTTCTTATTTGAGTCCTGTCATCACAGTAACTCATTATTTTAAGATCAGCTGTTAAAATGGGCCATGGAGAATAAAAACAACACAACCCTGACACTAATGTTTCAGACCTGTTCTGTTTTCAGGACACGATTTTCCATTTTATGTCCAACAATGAAAGATGATCACACAGCTCATTGTTAATCATCTGTTTTATTCGACATGTAAGTGTGTTTCTGGAGAAGACTGGAAGTACTTGGATGTGTTTGCAACCGCTTTGCATATTTTTAGACAATGGCTACTGCCACAGGACTGTGGCATGGAATATCAGTAATTCATCACCTGTAATTAAAAGAAAAACACATAACTAACTGAAACTGTATTGTGTGTTTACAAAACTAACTAAAACATATGACATTTATGGACAAAATTCTCTTTGTTTTGGTCTTTGTCAATGTCAGATTGATGTTAAATGAATTTCTTTGTCTCTCTCAGTTTTCTGTGCTGTCTCCATACGACACTTTTTGCTCCGTCACTTGTGTTCACTTGTGGTTTCCAGTCGTCTTCTGGTCCCCACTCTACCTGGAAACATGGAGACTAAAGCAGCAGAGTCCTGTCTGGGATTGATTTGAATAGGAGCACAGAGAAGAAGAGAAAAGAGACCACTGAACTACAACTGAACTACAACTGAACTACAACTGAACTACAACTAAACTACAACTGAACTACAACTAAACTACAACTAAACTACAACTGAACTACAACTGAACTACAACTGAACTAAACTAAACTACAACTGAACTACAACTGAACTACAACTGAACTACAACTAAACTACAACTGAACTAAACTAAACTACAACTGAACTACAACTGAACTACAACTGAACTACAACTGAACTACAACTGAACTAAACTAAACTACAACTGAACTACAACTGAACTACAACTGAACTAAGACTAAACTACAACTGAACTACAACTGAACTGCAACTAAACTACAACTGAACTGCAACTAAACTACAACTAAACTAAGACTAAACTACAACTGAACTACAACTGAACTACAACTGAACTAAAACTAAACTAAAACTAAACTAAGACTAAACTACAACTGAACTACAACTAAACTACAACTGAACTACAACTGAACTACAACTAAACTACAACTGAACTACAACTAAACTAAGACTAAGCATTTAGAAAAAAAGAAAACTAATAAAAACTAGCAAACCTGCTCTAAAAATGAATTAAAACAAACTGAATTAGAGGAAAAAAATTAAAACTAAATAAACTAAACTAGAATGAAAAATCCAAAACTATTCGAACCTGGTCATCCTGACACTGGCGTCGTCGGTGCCTTTAAACAGTATTTTTGGAGAACAGGTCCCAGAGCAGAAAAATCTATCAACGCCGCTTTCGTGTTGCTACGACAACGTGTTAGAGCCACATAAGAAAATAAAAATGCTTGTCGGTACGAGAATAAAGTCCTAATGTTTTGAGAATAAAGTCATAATATAATGAGAATAAAGTTGTAGTTTAAAAAAAAAAACATTATTTAATGAGAATAAAGTCATACTTTGATGAGATTAAAGTCATAATTTTTTGAAAATTCAGCAGTTTCCAGCTTTACAGCAAATCCAACCAGCGAAGCAGCCACTTTCCCTTGTGTTGAACTCCAACACTCAGAGTAGAATCCTCACAGTTTGTTCAGAAAAGACAAACTCTCTGAATAGTTCTGTGGTGGAACCACCGATAGCCCTGCAGATGACCACTTTGGCAGCTTCTCTTCCACCAAAGAGCCAATTTGCTCCAAATCAGTTCGATTCTTACGACAAAACAAACCTAAAGGTGCAAACTGGCTTCAGTCCTTTGACTAATGACAGTGTGTTGATATGGGGATAGGCTCAGTGTTTGGCCGTGCATAAACCCCAAATGAAAGGAGAACTTCACAAAATGGTCCAAGTTCTCCATTATTCCATGAGTGGGTACGACTTTATTCTCGTTATTGTCATGTCGGCTTCCAGACTGTGTCTGGATTTGTCTGTCTTTTCTGTTTTGTCTGTCATTTCCTGTTTTATTTTGTTCAGTTTCCCTCATGTGTCATGTCTGCTGTCTTTACTTCCCTTCCCTGATTGTCTCCACCTGTGCTGATTACCTGACTCCTCCCTGATTGTCTCCACCTGTGTCCAATTGTCTTCCCTCCCTCTTGTGTATTTAAACCCTGTGTCTTCCCGTTTGTTTGCCAGTTTGTGTTCTACAACTTGTTGTGCTCACTCACCAGCGTTTTTGGATCCTGTTAGTCTGTCTGCCCGTTTTTGACCCGTTTTGTTCCTCGACCACTGATTCTGCCTGTGCCTATCCTGCCTGCTCGTCAACGACCTGGTTCGTGTACCCGACTCTGTTTCTGCCTACTCCCCTTGATACCTCAGCCTCCACCGATTACCTGTGCTTCGACCCTACGCCTGGATTACTGACTGTGAGTTTTTGCCTGTCCCCCATGTACCGTTGCCTAACTATCTGCTCTTCCGTGTATGACCTGGCCTGTTTTTTGACCTCCCTTTGTTTGTCCCTAGTTGGGGTTCCGTTGGGTTTTTCCTGGCTCGGCCACGCTGGTCGCCAGCTGATTCCACTCACGGCCCAGACGTCAAACCCTGGACTCAGTGGCATCACAGACTTATTAATTATTCTGTGTTGTGTTTTTCCCTTTGTTGAAGTGTTTAATAAACACACTCAACTTCACGTCTGTCTAGTGGTCTTGCTTTTGGGTTCAGCCTTTGTACTAGTCCCATTACAATTATATTATGACTTTGTTCTCGAAATATTACAACATTGTTCTCATAGCGACAAGTGTTTTTATTTTCTTATGTGGCCCTAATATGATGTCGTACGTTGCCGTACAGATAGGCAAACACCGCTTTTTGGAAATGATGTCATAGAGCCACATGACCAGAAGAAGAAAACCCGACGTAACCTCATGCACATGCTCACTGCATTCTTCTGTGATTGTAGTGTATGCTGCAGCTCTGTCTGTTTGTGTACAGCGCCACATACAGGTGTGGCACACCAGTGTCAGCTGTTGGTCTTTCAGACAGAGGAAGCTCACTGTCACTTACATCAAAACAAAAAAAAGTCCAGTTCTTTAAACATAAATTCGTCCGTTCCTTTTTCAGAAAATCCTCAGTTTCCTTATCGAACCAACTAAACAGGAAAATGCTTAAATCCAGTCCAGTGTACCAGTTAGTCCAGTGGTTATGTTTTCTTTCAGGTCAGTAAATGAACAGTTCATTTGGTTTCTGTGATTTCACAGCAGAATGTGTGACGTATTAAACTGAACTGTGTCAGTGAAGGAGCAGATCTGAAAACAGCTGTCAATCAAACTGCATTCAGCCTTTGGACCCGTCCTCTGATCGGCACGCGGAAGCTCGGAGTCCGGCCCGGCCGAGCTCCGCCCACAGCTCCTGGACACTCGGCGTCTCCAGGGGTGGGACAACAGGGTGTCATGTGTCCAGTGCTGGTCCAGTTTGTAGTGGTTTTTCCAGCAGTTCCACTCAGTCCCATTGAAGTGCATGGACGCTGAGCGTCTACGGACAAATGCACTGAGCAGAGATGGAATGAACATACACAGACACGGTGTGTGTTTGGGGCAACTTCCAGGTTGTCACAACGGGAATGGAGGAGAAGTGAACAACATCCAGTCCACTGATCTGGGATCAAACTGATTCTGAACCAACTGGTCTGAGAGATGAACGTGTTCCAACACATTTGGAGTCAATGAAATGAAAACAACTGAACAGATTTGAGCATTTAATGGGAGTCATTTTAGGGTCAGCTGAGCTTCACTGCAGTCGGACACTAACAGCTGTGGTGCACACGTATTAGACCAGTTTAACCCAGTTTTCAAGGTAATTGTAACTGATCCCCTCCTGAATTGGGTTCATCTAACTTCTACAGCCTGGTCAAAAAAATATAATAGCACACACAGTACTGGACTCCATCAGACTGATGACAGCACAGATTCACTGTGGCACTGGTTATTCCACACAGTGCTTAAGCAGTGCCACAGGAAATGTCACAACATTTATTTTCATCCACAGCTGCATTAATTGTTCTCCCAGATCTCGTCCTGATTATGGAGAATCAGACCAATGTGGTTCAGGTCTGGACTCTGTTGGACAATCCATGTGTGAAAAAGAGGTTTCATGCTCTTGAACCACTCAATGTATTCCTTTATTAATGAGAAAGATGTCACTGAAATCCAAGAGCTCACACAGAAACACTATACCAAACACAGAAGTTCACACAAGAAATAAAGGAAAAGAAGAGTAAAGGAAAAGTAAAGAAGAGTACGACCCAGTCAAACAGGCCATACTGATGACATGAGTCTGATAGACCTGTGCACAGGTTCATGGAAGCACACACCTGTTCACTCAGTGTTTCTCAAACTGTGGGGGGGTCCCAGAGGGGGAGGGGGGGATCACTTCTGGGTTTTTTTCTTCAGGTTAGAACATGTGGCAGGTGGAACTAATGCAGTGGTTTCAACTTTTTTTTACTCCTGACTCCATTTTAACATCACACATTTCTGGTGACCCCAGACTTTCAAAACAGAGTTGTTTTGTTTTGGTTTTTTTTGCAAAAATTAATTTGTTTTTTGATCATATAATATTTTACTATACTATGTTGCAAATAAACATTAATGTCAGAGGACATTTAGTCTATATAATGTCTATTATTGTGGACATTTAGTCTGTATAATGTCTGTTATTGTGGACATTTAGTCTATATAATGTCTATTATTGTGAACATTTAGTCTGTATAATGTCTATTATTGTGGACATTTAGTCTATATAATGTCTATTATTGTGGACATTTAGTCTGTATAATGTCTATTATTGTGAACATTTAGTCTGTATAATGTCTATTATTGTGAACATTTAGTCTATATAATGTCTATTATTGTGGACATTTAGTCTATATAATGTCTATTATTGTGGACATTTAGTCTGTATAATGTCTATTCTTGTGGACATTTAGTCTATATAATGTCTATTATTGTGGACATTTAGTCTATATAATGTCTATTATTGTGGACATTTAGTCTATATAATGTCTATTATTGTGGACATTTAGTCTGTATAATGTCTATTCTTGTGGACATTTAGTCTGTCTAATGTCTATTATTGTGGACATTTAGTCTATATAATGTCTATTATTGTGGACATTTAGTCTATATAATGTCTATTATTGTGGACATTTAGTCTGTATAATGTCTATTCTTGTGGACATTTAGTCTATATAATGTCTATTATTGTGGACATTTAGTCTGTATAATGTCTATTATTGTGAACATTTAGTCTGTATAATGTCTATTATTGTGAACATTTAGTCTATATAATGTCTATTATTGTGGACATTTAGTCTATATAATGTCTATTATTGTGGACATTTAGTCTGTATAATGTCTATTCTTGTGGACATTTAGTCTATATAATGTCTATTATTGTGGACATTTAGTCTATATAATGTCTATTATTGTGGACATTTAGTCTATATAATGTCTATTATTGTGGACATTTAGTCTGTATAATGTCTATTCTTGTGGACATTTAGTCTGTCTAATGTCTATTATTGTGGACATTTAGTCTATATAATGTCTATTATTGTGGACATTTAGTCTATATAATGTCTATTATTGTGGACAGAGGCAGTAAATCCAGGTGTAGATTACTGCACAAAGGCTCAGGATCTGTCCAGTCAGTCCAGCTGGGATTTACAAGGAGGACAATTAATACTGAACAAACAAGAACTGAAACTATGAATGATGAAAGAGCTGCAGCATCTGAAACTGACCACAGTGAACATGTGACACAAACAGAAGCACAGTGCTGCAGTTTCACACTCAGTTTGTCTGCTGTGGACTGGGATTGGCTCTGTCAACTCAACACAAGCGGTTGAAATGAGTCTCCTCTGCAGGATGGCTGGGCCCACCCTTAGGGATAGGGGGAGGAGCTCGGGTAGAGCCGCTGCTCCTCCACATCCAGAGGAACCAGCTGAGGTGGCTCGGGCATCTGTTTCAGATCCTCCTGGACTCCTCCCTGGGGAGGTGTTCCGGGCATGTCCCACTGGGAGAAGACCTCGGGGAAGACCCAGGACACGTTGGAGAGACTATGTCTGTGGGCTGGTCTGGGAACGCCCCGGGGTCCCCCCGGAAGAGCTGGAGGAGGAGTCTGGGGAGAGGGAAGTCTGGGCGTCCCTGCTTAGACTGTTACCCCTGTGACCCGGCCCTGGAAGAAGCGGAAGAGAATGGATGGATGGATGGTAAGTTTTTTTTTTTTTTCATCTATTACTAAAAGTTTCAGGCGACCCCATTTGAACTCCACACGACCCCACATGGGGTCCCAACCCCAAGGTTGAAAAACACTGAACTGATGTTTTAGTGTTGGAGCACCCTGGACTCATTTTAGGGACGTACAACAAACCAATCTGCTGCCATGGTGGTCTGTAACTGGACTGGACCGAGTTCAGGTTCAGAGAACGGACCAGGACTGGACTGAACACACACATGTGATGTGTGTGTGTGTGTGTGTGTGTGTGTGTGTGTGTGTGTGTGTGTGTGTGTGTGTGCAGTCTGGACACTTTGGACTGTGATGTTCTGAGATGTGTGATATAAACAGGCTCATGACAGCCACTGATGTTGTTCAAATGTTCATCTTTGGTACCAAAATGTGTTTGTTGTTCTATAAAAAGGAACTTTATTGTCATAGCTGTAAGGTAAATGCATGTTTCCTGTTTTTATTTGGAAAAATATTCTCTCAGGGAGCAGACTTGTTGAGTTTATTTGTATTGTTCAAGCAAAAATCTAAGGTATTTTTAATTTGAACAAAAATTATTCAAGGAAAAGCAAAAAGTCTTGTTACGATACTGATGTTTCTTTCAATAAAAGTTATTCTAATCATATAATTATATAATTATAATTGCACCACGGTTACAGTGTTGTTGGGGCCTGGAGGTTTTTAATCCTCCAAAGGGGCGCTCGAAAGAAAAAGACTGAGAACCACTGCTCTATATGGACAAAAGTATTGGGACATGTTGAATTCAGGTGTTTCTTCTCTAACAGACGTCTGGGATCCAAAACAATAATGACAAATGGTATAATTAAGGATGTCCTGATCTGATCTAAAGACCAGAATTGGCTGCTGATCAGGCATTTTTTAGAAGATCGGATCAGATTTAGATTTTAGATTGTGATACGTATCATTGCATTGCATGGGTTAGTTTTATTGAAACTGTTTTCTTTGCTTCCAGAAATGCCTCGGACATACTGTAGTTTTTACATCATTTCTTTCATCGTTGATTAAGGTTTTTTTTATTTGTTTTTTTATCCATGACTATGATTTTAAATGTTCTCCCTCTAAATTTCTAAAACATGTTTCATGCTCTGACTGAAAATAATAATTTTCAACCACAACTAACCATCTACTTTCTTCACATCTCACCCAGGAAGAAA
This sequence comes from Sphaeramia orbicularis, assembly GCF_902148855.1. Lineage (NCBI taxonomy): Eukaryota > Metazoa > Chordata > Actinopteri > Kurtiformes > Apogonidae > Sphaeramia > Sphaeramia orbicularis. The sequence continues at coordinate 575,591 of NC_043959.1, forward strand.
AGTCTCCCATTAAACTTTTAGGAAATATTAATGTTTATTAACTATATGGACACAAATATAGGGACACATCATGGCTACAGCTGTAAGATGTCCAGTTAACGCTGATTTGAGATTTAAACATCAATATTTATTTATGTATTTTATTTTATGTAGCTTTATTTAGGCGGGAAAGTGCACATTAATGAACACATTTATACATTCCATTTCAGTAGAAACATGTAAATATGCTGGATTTAGCGCCAGTGCTAATTTTCATCTGTAGTCCCCGCTTAATAAATAACAGAGATCCGTGCAAAACTAAACTAAACTAAACTAAACAGTGTAATGAGTGCAGTTCAGAGCAAGGCAGTGCAAAACAGTCCAGTTCAGTACACTACAATACAGTACATGTCACGGACTAAAATAAACATTTACTACTTAAAGGACAGTACAGTACAATACCTTATGTGTCAGAGATTAAAAGAAACATTCAGATATCTCTTCAAAGTTTAGAAAACTAAACATCTGAAATTAACATGTCCAAATACTTGTGTCCATATAGTGTGGTAGTGTTTACACTGCTGACTGACTTGTGTGTGTTTAGTATTTAATATTTAGTAACAGGTAGAATATTATTCAAATTCCACATATGTCTCTAAAGACATTTCATATCGTTCATATTTGTTCAGGTTATTCACATTTTTTGTAAAGGGCTAGTCTGTAAATATAAACATTTTTGTGTAATTTTACTTTTTTTTTTACACTAAAACAAAGACAAAAATAAGCATTTTTCATTATTTACAGGTTGTTATGATTGTATTTAACTGGTCTGACCCACTTCACATTGAATTGACCTAAAATGATTTTCACATCCTTGATTGTTAACATCTTCATTATAATTTTTGCATTTCATAAATTCATCCCAGGGGTCAGACTGGACCCTCTGGTGGGCCGGTTTTGGCCCCCGGGCCACATGTTTGACACCTGTGGTCGAAAACCTCATTTAACCTTTGAAACACTAATCCTATCAGTACATGGAAATAATTCAGGTCAAATATCACATTTTTCAGCTTTCCACCCACATCAGATGGTTTTTTGGATGTTCTAAGTCTCTGTAGTCCATATAGAAATGTCATCATCTTCTGCATCACCAGTAAAACCCATGTAGTTTGATAAACAGTTAGAGACACTTGTTTTATGTTCACTTTATAATATATTGTGCTTTTGTGGTTTTTCTACAGTTCTTTCTTTTTGATTTAGTATTCTATGAACATGTACATGATCTGAAAATTAAATATAAAATACTTTTTTTCCACTGAAAATGCAAAATGCAGAAGATAATATTACAAGAAACGGTGATAAATGACCCAAAACTCATCTATAACTCCACAGACGTAGGATGTGTGTTTTATCTAACACACTGTATGACAGATGTACAGATGTTTTGTGTTCTCTTATATTTTTGTTGTACTTCCATGGCATCATGAAGGGTCTGGTCCTGCTTTGTTTGGACAGATAGAAGAGAGTTGCAGATCGAAGGGGTTTTTCACCAACGTCACCTCCTGCAGCTTTAAAGTCCGACTTTTATACTGCAGCGATCCGACACAAACCATAGAGGTTGGAGCAGGAAAACAGACAAGGAACCTGAAAAGAACCTGAAAATGTTGTCAGTTCATTTCCTCACGCATCCATCCACAGGGTCTGCTGTTCACGACAAAGCCCTGAACTGAACCTGTCACAACCACCGGACCGTTTCAGCTCCTGCTTCAGTCAGATTCAGCTCCACTGTTGAAGCCACAGCAGGTGGATTTTCTGCACATGTTCATTTAGATCATCTGTTTATAAAGAAGTCAGTACTGTCGTTCACAGCACTCATGTGTCACCCTCTGCTGTACCACAACTAATGCACAAGCCTTCATGTTTATGATCCAGGAAATAATGGAGCACACCAAAGGATTTCCTCCATCACCTTAATGTACATACATGAAAGTACACACACACACACACATGCACACACACACACATGCACACACACAAACATACATACATACATACATACATATTTACATACATGTGTTAATACATACTCAAATACATATGTACATACATACATTTATTTATTTTACTTTTTTTATTTACCTTTATTTGACCAGGAAGTCCCATTGAGATTAGAAATATTTTTTGCAAAGTAGACCTGGGCAAGGTACCAGCCATACAAGGGCCAGACTATAGGAAACACATACATGATACACAGGGCATACATACGGTACATACATACATACATACATACATATATATGTATGTATGTATGTATGTATATATGTATGTACATACATATGTATGTATGTATGTATGTATGTGTGTGTGTACATACATACATACATACATACATACATACAGTACAGGCCAAAAGTTTGGACACACCTTCTCATTCTTCACATTTTCTTTATTTTCATGACTATTTTCATTGTAGATTCTCACTGAAGGCATCAAAACTATGAATGAACACATGTGGAATTATGTACTTAACAAAAAAGTGTGAAATAACTGAAAACATCTCTTATATTCTAGTTTCTTCAAAGTAGCCACCCTTAGCTCTGATGACTGCCTTGCACACTCTTGCACCCAAGTGCAGTCGCAAAAACCATCAAGCGCTCCAACGAAACTGGCTCACATGAGGACCGCCCCAGGAAAGGAAGACCAAGAGTCACCTCTGATGCTGAAGATAAGTTCATCTGAGTCACCAGCCTCAGAAATCGCAAATTAACAGCAGCTCAGATTAGAGACCAGATGAATACCACACAGAGCTCTAGCAGCAGACACATCTCTACAACAACTGTTAAGAGGAGACTGCGTGAATCAGGCCTTCATGGTCAAACAGCTGCTAGGAAACCACTGCTCAGGAGAGGCAACAAACACAAGAGATTTATTTGGGCCAAGAAACCCAAGGAATGGACATTAGACCAGTGGAAATCTGTGCTTTGGTCTGATGAGTCCAAATTTCAGATCTTTGGATCCAACCGCCGTGTCTTTGTGCGACGCAGAAAAGGTGAACGGATGGATGCTACATGCCTGGTTCCCACCGTGAAGCATGGAGGGGGAGGTGTGATGGTGTGGGGGTGCTTTGCTGGTGACGCTGTTGGGGATTTATTCAAGATTGAAGGCAACCTGAATCAGCATGGCTACCACAGCATCCTGAAGTGACATGCCATTCCATCCGGTCTGCGTTTAGTTGGACCATCATTTATGTTTCAACAGGACAATGACCCCAAACACACCTCCAGGCTGTGTGAGGGATATCTGACCAAGAAGGAGAGTGATGGAGTGCTGCACCAGATGACCTGGCCTCCACAGTCACCGGACCTGAACCCAATCCAGATGGTTTGGGGTGAGCTGGACCGCAGAGTGAAGGCAAAAGGGCCAACAAGTGCTAAGCATCTGTGGGAACTTCTTCAAGACTGTTAGGAAACCATTTCAGGTGACTACCTCTGGAAGCTCATCAAGAGAATGCCAAGAGTGTGCAAGGCAGTCATCAGAGCTAAGGGTGGCTACTTTGAAGAAACTAGAATATAAGAGATGTTTTCAGTTATTTCACACTTTTTTGTTAAGTACATAATTCCACATGTGTTCATTCATAGTTTTGATGCCTTCAGTGAGAATCTACAATGAAAATAGTCATGAAAATAAAGAAAATGTGAAGAATGAGAAGGTGTGTCCAAACTTTTGGCCTGTACTGTATGTATGTATGTATGTACATACATACATACATATGTATGTATGTATGTATGTACATACATACATACATACATATGTATGTATGTATGTACATACATACATACATATGTATGTATGTATGTATGTACATACATACATTATATGTATAAATGATGCATATTTTTAAAGGGACTCTCCCCTCATCATTGACTGTGATGCCATGTTGTTTTCTTTCTGACATTTGGCCTCATGGGGACTTCAGGTCTCTGGCCTCATGGGGACTTCAGGTCTCTGGCCTCATGGGGACTTCAGGTCTGTGGCCTCATGGGGACTTGAGTCCAGTCCTAAATGGGGACTCTGCAGTTGCACACTCATACAACTATTGAACAAAAACTTGAATTTCTCATCAGTTTAAGCTCTTTGATGGAAGTCAAGAGTGTTGACATGGAGATAAGAGGAAACCATACTGAAATGAGTTTGACTTTGAGCCGTTGACAGTTAAAGACAGTAACAGTGGGATGACTTGAGTGACTTTGATTGTGCTGTGAAAAAAGATAAACGACACGCACATCCAAAAATAGGAGGTGTGCAGGATCCCAAGAAAATGAACCATGAAAAAATGAAGGAAGGTCCGCACAACCTGTGAGCTCCCAAATCATTATTCTGTGACGTTTGGGGCCCTTCATCAGACTACCTTAGTCTGATCAGACTGAGGTAGTCTGATCAGACTAAGGTAGTCTGATCAGACTACCTTAGTCTGATCAGACTAAGGTAGTCTGATCAGACTGAGGTAGTCTGATCAGACTGAGGTAGTCTGATCAGACTAAGGTAGTCTGATCAGACTACCTTAGTCTGATCAGACTAAGGTAGTCTGATCAGACTAAGGTAGTCTGATCAGACTGAGGTAGTCTGATCAGACTAAGGTAGTCTGATCAGACTACCTTAGTCTGATCAGACTAAGGTAGTCTGATCAGACTTCAGACTGAAGTAGTCTGATCAGACTGAGGTAGTCTGATGAAGGGCCTCGGCCCCAAACATCACAGAATAAATGATTTGGGAGCTCACAGGCTGTGTGGACCTTCCTTCATTTTTGACTGTGCTGTGGACTTTAATAATATCAAATGTAGGGAGTGAGGTTTTATGATGAAGTTTCAAATGAACAGTATATCTGAGTAACATCTCCTCTGATTATACATTCTATAAGGAAAATAACAACAACAACATCCATGATATGAAGTCAGCAGAGTGTGATTTGTATATTATTAAGTGCTGGGAAATGTATTGACATGTATTTTCATGTTGTGCTAAAAATAAAAGTGTTGATTGGCTGAGGTTTGAGCAGGAGCTGAGCAGACTTTCAGAGTTTGAGGTGTGTGACTGCAGAGTGGAGGAGTCACTTCCTCTCATTAAAGTGTCAGATGGAAGAAGCTGCCGGTGGGAGATGCCGACTGAAAGTCTCTCCGTGTTTGGAAGCTTTACCCAGTTTGTTTTTTTACACACCTGTCACCAACAATATTAAGATGTGCTGACTTTGTAAATATTTGTTTGGAATATTTTGGTCAGAGCACTTTTTACTTAACTTCAGAACTACAGAACTAAATTTTTCAGCCTAAAAATGGTTCCTATCTTAGCTTTATCACCAAGTGTCATTCCAAATTAGAACATGTATATTTTTAAAGCTGAATAATAAAAGATTAGTTTCTGATTAAAGCAAACAGTGCATGTTCTTCGACTCATGATTCATATGACTGTTTTAAAGGAGCGTCTAATTCACCGTTCATATGGAACAAGTCTCAGGAGACACATGAGCTGACTTCAGCTGACAGGTAGACCCTGTTGGTTTTTCACTGACCTTGGACACGAGGAGGAGGAAGGAGCGTAAGTCTGGGAGTGCAGTGGCTTCCATGTGATGACAGCTCCTGTTCCCACCTTCATATAAAGAAGACTTGGACTTCTGGCTGTTAGGTCACATGCACTAGATTAAAGTTTACTGTGGAGGCCATTATCCTGAAGGTCACCCACACCGCTAAATCACATTCTGTTAATGATCTTTTCTTTTTGTATTTTATGAAAAAAAAAGTCATTAGTTAGCACAGTCATTTGTCATGCATTCATGACTAGTGAAGTGGAGACAGTTTGGTTGTACTTGTCCTTGTTTCTTAAAGATAAAATATGTACAGTTTCTAAATGTACAGTATTGTGCAAAGTCCTGTTCCAATATTATGTTTGTTGTTTTATTAAAGTTCTAATGTCCACACATACGCCCGTAACACTTTAGAATCAGTCCACACTATGAAGCATTAGTTCAGCATTAACAAATACTGAATTCATCATTTATAAAGCATATTTCTGACATGAATACTCATTAATATTTGGTTTATAAACACAGTTATAATGGTTTTACTCATCATTAATAAGCTGATCTACAATGTGCTTAATGAGTGTATTTTCATAATTTATAAATTATGGATTCTGCATTTAAACATTTAGTATTGCGTCATTTACAAACCAGTTGTGATGTGCATTTGTGCTCACACATACACTGTTCACACATGTACTACTGGTGAGTGAATATGTTAGTGTGTATTTTAGACTAACTCACACAGTTATTTTCCAGTAGATGTCCTATAAACAGTTATTAACACAGGAATTCATGATTTCAGGTCGTTCTAAAGCACTAACTACTCATGAATTCAGTCTATGGTGTGAGCTCATCTAAAGTGTGCACTATCTGTGACATTTAAAGCATTTATAAATGAGATATAAAGGATGGAAATGAATAAAGACTCACAAAAGTCTGAGTTATTCGAACAAAGGAAAGACACAGCACATGGGATTATTAAACAAACTGCACGATCGAATGATGGATTATGAATGATGAGTAAAACATTTATAACTGTGCTTATAAACCATATATTAATGAGTATTCATGTCTGAAATATGCTTTAGAAATGATGAATATAGTATTTGTTAATGCTTAACTCATGCTTCACAGTGTGGACTTATTCTAAAGTGTGACCCATACGTCTTCTTCAGTCTTTGTATTTGGTCCGATCTCATATATATAAATATATGAAGTATGAACAGCAGTAAACCTAAAGTTCATGAAAAAACAGCCTCTATAAACCCTGGTGGATGTGTTTGGTGTGACCTCCATTTGTACTGAACATGTTTTTAACCTGTGACTGTGATGGTGATCAGTGGTTTGTCTGAGTCAGTCTGTGATGAACTGGTCACATGTCCAGGGGGAACCCCGCCTTCACCCATGAGCAGCTGGGATAGGCTCCAGTGACCCCAGTGACCCCTGTGACCCCAGTGACCCCTGTGACCCCTGTGAGGATAAAATGGGTTCAGATGATGAATGAATGAATGAATGAATGAATGTCTTTAACCCTTATGTCCAGACTATATGAGATTTATGTCATTAATTTTCTACTCTTTTAACGTAAACATCCACTAATGGAAATGACTGAATTTTATTAAAACAAACATCTGCCTGGTATTGCACCTCAGTTTATGAGTATGTGGAACTATGTATATGTGCTGGTCTTTATACATATTATGCTGATTATTGTGTTTGTGTGACTTTTTATATGATTGTTTCATTTTTCATAAGGGGGGTATTTGCATAAACTGTCTTTTGCTTCTAACTTCTCTTAAACTTTGTGTTAAATATGTGTTTATTTAGCTTTGTGTTGATTGGAATGTGCAGATAAGCTTAAGTGGAACAGTATCAGATTTATAATTATGAGTTCTGCTTTGCAGTTGTAAATAGACAGTGCAAAAAAAAAGGGATGTGAAATTCCGCCATGGGACAGTGTTACCTCAAGGCAGCATTTGCATTTCAACCATTTTATTATTTAATTACAAAATAAGTTGCAGTGCACAGAAAATAACAACCATAACCTTAAAACTTTTTTCCCCTTCCCCATTAAAATGTGACATAAAACAACGTTTACTGGACACAGAAAATGGGGCTGAAGCGTGTGTCCAACACAGCAGTGAAAAGGATTTATGTGACGTTTTCTCATGTTGTTACTGTTTTTCTCAGGATGCTGCGACTCTTAAAAGTATTACACAATATTTCAGTATGAATGTATGCAGACAAAAATGGTATGTGGCCCAGAGGCATCACTGTACTGGACGGTTAAGTGCACTACTTGAGTAAAAGTACTCAGTTACATTCTACATCTAAAACTGGCTGAAAAAATGCAGTCTACACAAAGATTTGAGGAAAAAAAAAAACAGTGACTCTTAACAAGCTCTTAATAGTTTATAATATTTAGTACAACTTTAGTGGAATGCATCAAATATGGACATTGTTGATCGATATTATGCACAGTCCCTTATTAATCAAATAAGTGTAATAATAATAATGAAAATTACTCTGAATTTACTCCTCATTAGTTTGTTACACCAAAAGGGTTCATTCATTTGCATTCATCTACATATTTAGCTTGAGTCAACCACACAAGCATTTCTTATTAGTTTACATGGATTTATTTGAACTTTATGCTGTTTGTATGGAGTACACACATAATCCGATTACAGGGTAATTATTGACTATAATAATATGGGACTTGTTTGTCTCATTAACCTTTATTTATCTTTACCAGGTTCATGTGCGTGGCTGGAGGACGAAGGCACTTCAGTGTTTGCAGCAGATCATCAGACTGAACCAGGAGCTGTGGCGTCAGAGGGGTTTAGTTTCAGTCATGTTCATTTCCTCCACCAGGAGGGGATGGGATCACTCTGCTTTGTGTGTGTGTGTGTGTGTGTGTGTGTGTGTGTGTGTGTGTTTGTGTGTGTGTGTGTGTGTGTGTGTGTGTTTGTGTGTGTGTGTGTGTGTGTGTGTGTGTGTCTGTGTGCAGGGTGACTCAAAAAGTTATGGACGGATTTGGATGAAAATTTCAGGAAATGTTGACACTGGCACAAGGAACAAATAATTACATTTTGGTGGTGACTGGGGGGGGGGGGGGGGACTGATCTGCCTTGGTGGAGGTCTTTTGTGGTTTTGTATTTAACCCTTTCATGCATAGTGGTCACTCCAGTGGACAGCTATTCCACAGCTGTTCTTCTTGTATGTTCACAGATTTTGTTGTTTTAGTTGCATCATTAGCCAACACAGAGGACACTTATTTATTTATTTGTTTGTTTGTTTGTTTGTTTGTTTGTTCATTTAGCAGGGACAGTACACATTAATGAACATGTCTTTAAATGTGCCAGTAAAAGCTATTTTTCAGCTGCTGTCCCTGAGTAAGATGTAAAGTTCATTCATAAAATTAGAAACACTTGAAAAATGAAGGCTCCCCCCCCCCCCCCCCCACACACACACACACACACACACACACACGACCTAGCATGCGTTCACACATACAGTAAACACAGTTCACCTTTAAGGACAGACACTGGCGCCATCCCATCCACTGCAGTTCAGACCAGGACTGTAACTTTACTGTTCTCCATAAACCTGATGTGCAGGCACATGATTGAGTGGAAATACATTGTTAATTGTTAGACTGTAATTAACAGTATGTTTTTGTTTTGTTTTTTTTTAATCAAAAAGTTTTTTTTTTTTTTTTTTTTTTGCATATTATGTCCCTGAAGTGAGTAATAACTAGTATTAGAATTTGTTAAAACGTGAGAAAACACCAGATTAGCAGCATTAGAAGTGTTTTTTAAATTTTATTATTTCCATATGACTCTCTGATATTCCATTTTAAATACATGTTTCTTTGCTTCAAGAATCAAATGCATGGTATAGCTAAGTGGACATTTTGTAAATCCATGAAAAAAAAAAAAAAAAACCTTGATCGCATTGTCTATTTCATGCCTAAGGAGGAATAAAAACACTCCAGAAAAAATCTTGACTAAGGTTCTCATAATTCATGCATGAAAGGGTTCATTCTAGGTGTCCCCCTTGTCTTCCACTTGTGTCCTTGGGTTTGGCCACTGGACTAGTTTCCTGTTGTGTCAGTCACATGTCAGTTTGTTCATTCAATATCTTGTTGTTTAGTTGATTTTATTTTGATTAAAGTTATGGTTTTGTATTTTGCTGACTCTTTGTATTCCTTCCTGTAATATTTTGGGGCTTTGTAATCTCTTTGCATCCATTTTTTGACACATATCTTGGAAAATGTCAAAAAAAAAACCCAAAAAACACAGGTGGTACCTCTAGTAAATAAAAGGTTTAAAAGCCGCTAAACACCACATACGCCTATTTGTGACACTTTACTCCATTTTGTGTCATTTTGCCGCACTGTCACTATTTACGGAAGGCCAGAGAGGCTGGCTTCAGTATGAAAAAATGGCACATTCAACAGAGAAGAGACACAAAGATGATGGTGAAAATACACAATTTGCTCCTTGAATAAGGAACACAATGCAGAGCCAGTTGATAATGGATATCCACCTGGTTCAGACAAAAACAAAAACCTTAATTCCGAACTGTCAGCCAAATTCTGCCATCTTTTCCAGTAGCTGCACTCTGAATCAGAATGCCAGGACAGCATCACTCCATGTTGCATGAATACTCACTAAAAACAAACGGCCTTTCACTGATGCAGACCCAGGGTGATGTCGTAGAGAAACTCCCAGAGGTGAAAAAGTCAATGTTTGGATCAACTTATACCTGTCAATCCAGCTTCTCACATGAATGACATAAAAACAGGCAACCGAGGATCTTTCACAAATGAGCATGTGCGTCACTCTTTACCCTCACTTCATAGCAACCTAATTTTTTTAATGGTCATAAATGGTTATAAATGTTACGTTCACCTTTTCTTACCTGTTATAAATGTTATGTTCACTTTTCTTTCCTGTTATAAATGTTATGTTCACTTTTCTTACCTGTTATAAATGTTATGTTCACTTTTCTTACCTGGTTATAAATGTTATGTTCACCTTTTCTTACCCGTTATAAATGTTATGTTCACTTTTCTTTCCTGTTATAAATGTTATGTTCACTTATCTTACCTGGTTATAAATGTTATGTTCACTTGTTGTGTTCACCTTTTCTTACCCGTTATAAATGTTACGTTCACCTTTTCTTACCCGTTATAAATGTTATGTTCACTTTTCTTACCTGTTATAAATGTTATGTTCACCTTTTCTTACCTGGTTATAAATGTTATGTTCACCTTTTCTTACCTGTTATAAATGTTATGTTCACCTTTTCTTACAAGGTTATAAATGTTATGTTCACTTTTCTTACCTGTTATAAATGTTATGTTCACTTTTCTTACCTGTTATAAATGTTATGTTCACTTTTCTTTCTTGTTATAAATGTTATGTTCACTTTTCTTTCCTGTTATAAATGTTATGTTCACTTTTCTTACCTGTTATAAATGTTATGTTCACTTTTCTTACCTGTTATAAATGTTATGTTCACCTTTTCTTACCTGGTTATAAATGTTATGTTCACCTTTTCTTACCTGTTATAAATGTTATGTTCACCTTTTCTTACAAGGTTATAAATGTTATGTTCACTTTTCTTACCTGTTATAAATGTTATGTTCACTTTTCTTTCCTGTTATAAATGTTATGTTCACTTTTCTTACCTGTTATAAATGTTATGTTCACCTTTTCTTACCTAGTTATAAATGTTATGTTCACTTTTCTTACCTGTTATAAATGTTATGTTCACCTTTTCTTACCTGGTTATAAATGTTATGTTCACCTTTTCTTACCTGTTATAAATGTTATGTTCACCTTTTCTTACAAGGTTATAAATGTTATGTTCACTTTTCTTTCCTGTTATAAATGTTATGTTCACTTTTCTTTCCTGTTATAAATGTTATGTTCACTTTTCTTACCTGGTTATAAATGTTATGTTCACCTTTTCTTACCTGTTATAAATGTTATGTTCACCTTTTCTTACAAGGTTATAAATGTTATGTTCACTTTTCTTTCCTGTTATAAATGTTATGTTCACTTTTCTTACCTGTTATAAATGTTATGTTCACTTTTCTTACCTGGTTATAAATGTTATGTTCACCTTTTCTTACCCGTTATAAATGTTATGTTCACTTTTCTTACCTGTTATAAATGTTATGTTCACTTTTCTTACCTGGTTATAAATGTTACGTTCACCTTTTCTTACCCGTTATAAATGTTATGTTCACTTTTCTTACCTGTTATAAATGTTATGTTCACCTTTTCTTACCTGGTTATAAATGTTATGTTCACCTTTTCTTACCTGTTATAAATGTTATGTTCACCTTTTCTTACAAGGTTATAAATGTTATGTTCACTTTTCTTACCTGTTATAAATGTTATGTTCACTTTTCTTACCTGTTATAAATGTTATGTTCACTTTTCTTTCTTGTTATAAATGTTATGTTCACTTTTCTTTCCTGTTATAAATGTTATGTTCACTTTTCTTACCTGTTATAAATGTTATGTTCACTTTTCTTACCTGTTATAAATGTTATGTTCACCTTTTCTTACCTGGTTATAAATGTTATGTTCACCTTTTCTTACCTGTTATAAATGTTATGTTCACCTTTTCTTACAAGGTTATAAATGTTATGTTCACTTTTCTTACCTGTTATAAATGTTATGTTCACTTTTCTTTCCTGTTATAAATGTTATGTTCACTTTTCTTACCTGTTATAAATGTTATGTTCACCTTTTCTTACCTAGTTATAAATGTTATGTTCACTTTTCTTACCTGTTATAAATGTTATGTTCACTTTTCTTACCTGGTTATAAATGTTATGTTCACTTTTCTTACCTGTTATAAATGTGATGTTCACTTTTCTTACCTGTTATAAATGTTATGTTCACTTTTCTTACCCGTTATAAATGTTATGTTCACTTTTCTTACCTGCACCAAAAGCCAGCAGTTACTGTTTTTTGTTCATCCCTTCAGCACATTCATACACACACAGAAACCTGTTTATTTCCACTTTTACTGTTTGGACTTTAATGTAAAAATGACCAATGTGTGTTTTTTAATTGGTAAAAAAAAGAAAACAATACTGATGGTCATAAATATCTTTAAGTATGATCACATGTCTTATTTTCACTTAAAGCCAGCAGTTACTGTTCTTTGTTCATCCCTTCTTCCTTCAGTCCTACACACATCCTGCCTGGGTCCACTTAATATTAAAATGGCCAATCCAGCCCAATCTAATCCAATCCAACTTTGTTTGTAAAGCAATTTAAAACAACCACAGTGGACCAAAGTGCTGTACAGAAAAATAAATAAAAACCCAAATAACAGAGTAAAATACAAGAATAGATTAAAAGACATAGAACAACCATAAAAAAAAAATAAATAAAAAAAACAAATGAATGAATAAATGAAAGAATGAATAAATAAAAAATACAGAGGAATAGATAAAATCTGAATAAAATACAAGAATGCATTTAAAACGTTAAAAAGCTGTACAATTAAAAATAATTAAAAAATTAAGAACAATGGTCTTTGATTAGTCTTGGTCAGAGGACAAAGCAATATTGATGGTCATAAAATGTTTCAGATGTTGTGTTAACATGTCTTACTGGCACTAAAAGCCAGCACTGCCTGTGACTGTGGTGGTGTGTGTTATGTTCAAACAGAGGTGTAGTCCAGGGTATACGGCGGTGTACAGAGTACACTAGGACATTAACTGAAAAGTCGGTTTGTCGACACGTCAACGTCTGTGGCACAAGTCGATGTTACTTTGAAGGACGACTAGTCGTGTGTTCTTCTCTCTCTCTTCCATCACCCGACAGCGCTTGCCTTCATTCAGCTCATGTGGATACTCTCATCTTTCTACATGAAAACATGCAGCGCAGTGAGCGGTAGTGATGCGGATCAGCGGACCCGGGTCAGGTTGGTGCGGGTCCAAAAAATGTCACTTTATTTGTGGGGCGGGTCAAAAAATTCCACAAAGCAGGTTAAAGAAAAAAAAAAACACCTGCACATCACTAGCGCAAGGCCAAGACTGAAGGAAGAAGACGAGTCAGAGCAGGAAGTAAACTGATGTGATCTGTTTAAACTGTGGTCTAATAATGTTCTGAACCATGGAAGCACCAGCAAGACTGAAGAACACTGTGGACACACAGTGGGTTTGGATGAGTCTGTTCATTTAGTTCATTAATGCGCTCTTTTCTCTAACATGCTGAGTGTCTGTTCTGCCGCTGTCTGAACCTTAAACCACTTTATGTTGTTCAGTTAAATTGAACAGATAATTCCAGGTGTTAGTCTGTGTTTAGTTCAATGTCTGTGAAGGACTGTAGATGTTTGTGTCTCACTTTTTTCTTCTGCTCTTTCCTGAACATTGTTCATGTTCCAGTGGACGTCAGTACCAGTTGTTCATTGTTGAACTTCTGTGTGTGACGGCCCTGCACCTTTTGGCCACTAGGGGCACCGTCACTTTTCTTTTGCAGATGGCGACGTCCTGATTGGTGACACCTGTGGCAGTTGTGGCATGACTATTTAAGCAGCTTGATGTGGATGATCATTCTCTCTCTCTGTGGTCTGATCTGCTCTGCTCGGCTCTGGTCTGATCTGGTCTGGTCTGGTCTTGGGTCTGCTCGCTGCCTGGTCTGGTTCTGTTCTGCCCTGCCCTGTCCTCATACTCCTCTTGACTGGCGTTTTGTGTTGGAGTATATTGTGTTTTGGTTGTTGTTAGTTTGAATTAATAAAGCTTTTTTGTTACATCTTTACCACCTCCTCCATCTCCACATTTGCCACAACTTCAGAGCCGGGTTGTGACACTGTGTGTCTGTTGATGACGTCATCACACAAGTCGACTTTATTGATAAATAAGTCGATCTGAAAAAATCTAGAGTCACTAATGCCCTAGAGTACACCTACTTATTCTTCAGTCAGTACTGCGTATACCCTCTTCTAAATCCCCTTAATACGTACCATTCAGTCGTGTATCTGAGACAAATTGCTCATTTTTTCCCTTGGAAAGTGAAGCCATGACCCGCCCTACTCTGCCTCTAATTGGCTAGTACTCACTGCCTTCACTGATTAGATTAGTTAACTTTAGACATGAGGACTGATGAACCAATCACAGGCAGAGTAGGGCGGGTCATACAGAGGAAAATATTGCTAACTAGCGCTGTCCACCTCTGGAACCTGATTGGACACCTCAGGTGCCAGTGCCACCCCAGTTGATTGACAGCTGTGGCTACAAATGTACCACCACCAGAGTGTGAATGTAAGAGCGAATGAATGATGGGTCAATGATGTAAAGCGCTTTGGGTGTCTAGAAAAGCACTATATAAATCCAATCCATTATTATTATTATTATTATTATTATTATTATTATTATTATTATTAATAAAGGTCACCACACGTCTCATTGAGAGATGCGCAGTTATTGAAAATGCAAACAAGAAAGGCAGAATAAACGTATTTCAAGAGAGTGACACATACTAAGAGAACCTACTTTAATGGAATCCATAATTCTGAGGTCAGTTTAAGGTGGTTTCAGAATGAGTCACTGTTTTAAACTAGTGGAAATATGAGTGGACGTTTAGAGGAGGAGAGATGGAGTCAGCAATAGGTCAACTGTGTGAGTAGGCTAATGTTATGAAAGGCTAACGTTATGAAAGGCTAATGTTATGAAAGGCTGACATTATGAAAGGCTAACATTATGAAAGGCTAGTGTTATGAAAGGCTAATGTTATGAAAGGCTAACGTTATGAAAGGCTAATGTCATGAAAGGCTAGTGTTATGAAAGGCTAACATTATGAAAGGCTAACATTATGAAAGGCTAACGTTATGAAAGGCTAACGTTATGAAAGGCTAACATTCTCCTATGTTTTCCTCCTGTTGAATCCATTTCCATTCCTGCAGCTGCTTGTGTTTCCAGTCAAACCTACAAACTGCTGCTGTTCAAGTCATGATCATTTTATAATAGTGAACGAATACGACTGATGGATTTTTGGGTAAACTAAATACAGTAGTCTGACATGTCACTGTTTCTAAAACAGCGTTTTTCTTGACTTCTAAAAAAAACAAAAAAAAAAACAAAAAGAAGCCAAAAATTGAGAGTATAGCCACTTCTCCAGGGACCACTACACCACTGTGTTAAAATTTAGCACAACAGGTTAACACTTCAATCAAAATGTTGAAAATGTGATGGTGAAATCGTCAATTGTATGTCCTGTATTGGGGTAATACTACAGTCATAACATTCTGATAATTTGGCCTACAGAAAAATAGAGTTGAATGGTCCTGCTTTAGTGTTTGGTATGTACTGGTCAGCAGTGACGTGCAGTCAGAGGAGGCAGGGGAGGCGGAGCCTCCCTTGTCAATCTTGAAAAGAAAAAGAACTTCACTATAAAATATAACAAATGTTGATAGTTGTCAGCTGGTATGTCCTATAAACTCATTTTCTGTTCGAATCCAATATTGTTATTATTATTATTTTTTTGTCAGTTAGAATATCAGAATTTCGGCATGCTCCGTTCAGATACAGGAGGAGGCAGCGCTGTGCTGTGCCTCCTGCAGAACTGTCTCCTCCCCTCATGAACTCTGCTGGTACCAGTGAAAATACTGTGTGGCTGTCCTTCTGTATATCGCAGTTCAAATACTTTCAAACACTCTGATTCTATGCTCTATCCTTCCATAATCTGCATAACGTATGGAATGTATTTCTGTAATGTGTTTAGGCTCACAGATTAATCCTAAAACCGCAGTGAAAAACTCACTGGGGGAGGAAAACAGTACCCCTGCCTCATGATAGATGGTACCTGTGAGTCCACAGATTCATGCGCTTATAATCTTCTTTGATCTTTTTCATACACTTTAAATCATCTCATCAAAAATGGAGGATTACATTTCATGTACAAATAAAGGTAAGACCATAAACTTTTTTTATTTGTAGTTTGAAATGGCTCTTTTTGAAGGTTTCCTGTTGAGTTCCTGCCAGTCTACCTACGCTGACGATGCACAGCCCATATACCCAGGCCGTTCCTTTGGCTCACTCTCTCTATTCCAGTTTCTCAGGCCACCATATATTTGTAGATCTGGTTCTGAAAGAGTCAGTGCCTCCCCAGTCATGAACCCCACTGCATGACACTGCTGGTCAGATATGGTTCCCAGTATAAGAACCAGTTTTATCAGAGTGTCCCTCTGGCTCTAACCACAGGCTTTAGTAAACACATTCTTTACACGAGTACAAGTACTTATTTGTTTCAAATGTACTCTGTTTAAGGTCAAAGTACAAATTGAGCTTCTTTACTCCAATAAAAGTACAAAAGCAGAAGCTCTGAAATATACTGAAGAAGTAAAACAGTTGTGTTTGTGTGTCTGTGTGAACCAGTGAAACCTCATGTCATCCATGTTGGTGATATTATGTTTATGTTTATGTTTACGCATTTGGCAGACGCTTTTTTCCAAAGCGACTTACAGGGGAAAACCAATTAAATCACTCTATCAAATCAATTATGGTATGTCATGTGACTTTTAGGCCACAGCTTGTACATTTACACACAACCCCTAACCCTGGGATGGATGCTGGGGGGCAGACTGACAGGTCCACTGTGTGTGTGTGTGTGTGTGTGTGTGTGTGTGTGGTGGTGGTGGTGGGGGGTGTCGGTCATGGGTTTTCCTACAGGGACACTGACTGTAATATTTGCACCATATGTTGGACTTCATGTTAATCTGTGCAGCTGTGGGCCACCACTTGTTACCAGCACTGGGGTTTGTAGTCAGAGACTGATTCTAATACTGGCATGGGCATGGCATCTGCAATCAGGTGTCACAAAGTGATTTGAAACATATTCACATGTGCGTTGTAGAGGGTCTTGGGTGTTAACTGGGATAGTTGGATCTTTGTGATCATCATCAATTTGTTCTGCGGCTGCCTCCAGTGCATTTGCTTCAGCTTCAGCAGCAGCAGCTTTTTTCTGCACAGTAAGTACGCCTGAAGATGCCTCTATACGTGCTTTTTTCTAATTTCATTTCCATCTCTTTTTCAGCAAATTGGACATGGACTTTGGCTGCCTCAGCTTTAGCACGAGCTATGGCTGCAGCTGATCTAGTGGACGACACACATGATTGTTTTGATGATCCTGATGCATAAGATCTTGTTCTGAAAGATTCTGATGACTGTTTCTCTGCCATGACGCATGGAGCAATCTCACCTGCTTCGTTGCACTGCTGTGGTAGTCGTGGGCTCAGAGCGCGGCATGACACAGTAGCAGTCAATATCTTTGCCTTTGCTCGCTTGCATGTAGGCTTCGTTTTACTGTTCTGTCCTCTGTCACACAGCGTGATTTGACAGGCAGCTAAACTCCTTCCCAATCAACAAGACATAGGTTCAGAGGTTCAGACTGTTGTTTTATTGTCAGAAAGGGTAAAACTAAAAAAGGAGAAATACATCTTACATCAGTGTCATGTAAGTTTACAACTCATTCTAAATAGCTAATGGCTAAACAGAAGCTACAATTCAATGCAGCTAACACTAGCAGACCAAAACCCATTTAACCGTACACACTCCTCTGTATAAAAACAAAAATGCACATCACTCAATGTCTTATCAAACTTGTAATCATAAGAAACATACCGAAGATGCTGTATACGGAACGGAATCAAGAACAGAAACAGAGAAATCATGAAACCGCTGCACATTACGTCCTCTTCAATTAACGTAATAAAGACGTCCTCACCACTAGGGGGAGACAACGTGCAGAATAACTTTTGCAGAACACAACAATATATACTACACAATGTATTATCAATATGATAATTAAAGAAATATGCATAAGTTAAAAAATATTGTTGTGTGTAGTTGTAATTCTGTGATTATACGGTGGAGTTGAACGGTCTGATAGCCACAGACAGGTATGATGTGTCGTTCAGTGGTGCATCTGCTGAGGTGAACCTTTACCTGACTGTAGCTGGGATATCCGAACCCTAACCCAGTGGTTTCTGACCTTTTTTGGCTCCTGACCCCATTTTAACATCACACATTTCAGGCGACCCCAGACATTCAAACATTTTTTTTGCTAAAATTAATTGGTTTTTGATTGTGTAATAGTTTTCTATACTATACTCAGTGCCAATGAAAACACAACACTTGAAGATTCTTATATTTTTTTAAATCGATGAGGATTTTTATTCCATAAGCTCTTTGGAATTAATCATAGGCCATTTCTATACAGTAAAAATAAAAAATCACATCCAAATTTGTGGACAAAAAATAAGGATAAAGAAAGAAACTCAAGGACCCCCAAAACCTAAAAGTCCCACAGCGGTCCTGGAGGTGCTGCAGCTCAGTGTAGCGGTCCTGCTGTGGCGTGGTCACAGGTGCTGGTCCAGGTCCAGGTCTGTCTGCAGTTGTCCAGTTTCTTCATGCCTCTGTTGCATCCTGACTATGGTGGACACGTTGCATCCAAAACGGCGCGCCACCTGCCCAGCAGAGATTCCGGCCTCCAGGAGCCCTGTAGCATGGCATCTGTGGTCAAGTGTCAGTCTGGGCATTGCTGACTTATTGTAAAGGATTTTGGTGCTTTTCAGTTTGCCTTTATATACAGAACATGAGCACTCCTGAACTGAGCACAGTTCCTTAAGTTGAGCCGTTCATTGCTGAGCAATGAGAAAAACAAGTCTTATGAATGCAGACAAGTTCATTCAAGCGTGACAATAGCTCAACCCGTCTCAGGTTGTTAAGAAACTGTCTGGGATTATCTTCTACAGATGAAACTGAAACATACTGATGCAGCTCAGGAACAATACAACACATTCAAGTGTTGGGTTTTCATTGGCACTGAGTATATGTTGCAAATAAACATTAATGTCAGAGGACATTTAGTCTGTATAATGTCTGTTATTGTGGACATTTAGTCTGTATAATGTCTGTTATTGTGGACATTTAGTCTGTATAATGTCTGTTATTGTGGACATTTAGTCTGTATAATGTCTGTTATTGTGGACAGAGGCAGGAAATCCAGGTGTAGATTAAAGGATCTGTCCAGTCAGTCCAGCTGGGATTTACAAGGAGGACCATTAATACTGAACAAACAAGAACTGAAACTAGGAATTAACTGTGAATTAATTTCAGGTGACCCCATGCAAATTCCAGGTGACCCCACATGGGGTCCCGACCCCAAGGTTGAAAAACCCTGTCCTAACCCTGTTAACCCTCCAGAGGTTTAAAAAAAAAATGAATGAATGAATAAATGAATGAGTGTTTGATTTTGTGTAGAACTCCCATGAATCCCATGTTGTGGTCAGACCCGGATTTTTACTGCATTGTTTGTCACTGTGGTCTACAGGGTCTGTCAGGTCCAATGTGGTCTACAGGGTCTGTCAGGTCCAATGTGGTCTCCAGGGTCTGTCAGGTCCAATGTGGTCTACAGGGTCTGTCAGGTCCAGTGTGGTCTCCAGGGTCTGTCAGGTCCACTTCTAATGGAACTAATGTGAGGACTGATGTTAAAGGGGTCATGTGGATGTGGTCCAGGGTCTGGACCAGCACTGATGTTGGTCTAATGTTCTAAATCCATGTTCCTTTCACCTTACATGTGTTTTTCTTGACTTTTTTTTATATTTAATTCAGGTTTTTGTTTTTCTTTTGCCACTTATGGGTAAGGAACCAAATATGGTAACTTCACTAACCTTGATTTTCTACATAACAATAACAAATTTTGAAACATTTCACAAAAGTAATAAAGTCTTGTGAGGTCCTCCAATAACACAGTAAGGTTGAAAATTGTGAGTTTCAGAGTATTTCAGTTCGTGACCTCTAAAGGGTTAAAGTACAGTACACACATGAAATATTAAAGCCCCATAATTTCCATTTCTACTTGAAAATGACATAACATTTGAATGACTTGAACATGGTTACACCCCAAACTGGAAGTTGTAAAGTGCCTTTCAAACTCCCAGCTCTATTTCCTTTTCCCGTCTTCCCTTCGACAGACCGGTCACCCCAGTCATCACCTGGAACACTGAAAATTGCGTCATCCTTTCCTCATCTTCTCATGAAGAAGCACAATTACACATTTAGATCCATGACCAGCGATTTGAAAGACTGACTATGGCTTAAAAAAGAAAAAAAAAAACGAAGAAAAAGAAAAGGCCTAGTGCTGGATGTGAACCCAGAGGGCAGTCAGACAGATATTGGAGTCTGGTGTCAGTGGGTGCAATAATCTGCAGAAAAGTGGACGCTCATGTGTCTGTCAGCTCCACTCCACATGGGAACATCCAGCAGACCAGGCTGGATTTGTTTTTATTGACCTGCTCTGATGCAGATCACATTAAGGGGATTCTCTGCCAGTCCTGGCTGACACAGCAGCAAGTCATCATTTAGTTGCAGAGAGAAACAAACAAAACCACAATCCATTATAATTAATCTGTGATCTAAAAATAACAACAAAAAAAAAAAAGGAACGCAAAGAGAGGAGGAATTAGCGAGTGAAAGCGATCCCATGCAGATAGCGTCTGTTAAGTGACGGCTGAAGTCTGGGCAGTTTCCAGTGGGCTGGCTGCTTTGAACTGGTAGGCTGTTGTAGAAGGAGGCTGAATGTTTCTGTGGGCTCATTCACAGACAAACGCTCCACAAAGCCTCCGTCCAAGTGCTCAGGCCAGTCAGGAGAAATTAGTCACAGGACCTCAGACATTATTGTCCTCCATATTTATGAGTAATACAAACACATCAATGGGATGGGAGCCTTCCCTGGTTGGCCTTATAAACAAATGATCAGTGACTAGGCCTGTTCATGGCTAATCTAGTCAGAGCGTATAATGTGTACAGATGGGAAAGGGGCTTTGGATTGTGTGATATAACCCAATTAATAATGATGAGGAGTCTCCAGCTCGTGCATCACTGACTTAATGCTGCTGTACACATATTCACTGTGGCCCAGTTCAGGGCCCACGTCCTTTGAAGTCTGCATTTTTAGACCAAATATGACAAGGCTGTCCTCTTCCCAAAAGCTCCACTGAACACAAACTCACAAATAGGTCTGTGCTTTCCGCCTGTATTTGAAGGACGCAGATAGCATCATTTGTGACCCTTATCCTGCATCTGCAATGTAGAGCGGTTCACACAGAGGACAGCCCCCCATCACAGGCACCCACGTCAAGTCCTCCAAAAGGCCTTTAGGTCCACCAGATGGTGTGGAACCCTTTTCTCATTATCAGTAGAATGGCATCCTCAAAATGGTCAGCTGTACTTTAACTTTCTACAAACCCAAATGTTGTGTCAGTGGTTCTATGAGCAGAAACTATTACCTGTACCTGTAGGGCACAGGTGTCAAACATGTGGCCCTGGGGCCTAAACCGGCCCACCAAAGGTTCCAGTCTGGCCCACGGGATGAATTTACAAAGTACAAGTTAGGGCATCGAACTCCAAAATATTAGAATAACCTATAAATAATGACAACACCAGTTTATTCTCTTTGATTTGGTGCAAAAACATTAAATTATGAAAATGTTTACATTAAGAAACTATCCTTTAACAATAAAGTGTGAATAACCTGAACAAATATGAACAACCTGAAAAGTCTGAAGAAAATTCAGTGCAGTTTTTACAATATTCTGTCTGTTACTAAATGTTTCGTGCCTTTGTAGATCTGATCTGTAATGCACATGTAGAAACGATAAGTCAAGGCAGAATATTGATAAAATTGTACTTATATTTCTTAACAAATTAAATTTTTCAGATCCTTTTTCACATCCTTTTTGTTTGGATAGTTTGTAAATGTAAATATTGGCATAATTGAATGTTATTGTTTGCACTAAAACAGTTTGTAGGTGTCATTATTTATTGGTTATTATACTATTATTTGACTGGTTCGGCCCACTGCAGGTTAAACTGGGCTGAATGTGGGGGTGTCACAGTGAGTTTGACAGCCCTGCTATGGGGCATGTGGGACTATTTTTTGTTACATCTTAATATCCAACAGTAGATCTCAGTTTGAAAGAAACTATTTTCACAAAACAAAAGACTGGCATAAGAATTTTACATCTAAATAAGTCACAAGTGCAAACCTTACTGACCATGCAAAAAAAGCCATAACTAATGAAATGAAAGTCATTTAAGAACAATAGAAGAAAAAAGAAATACTGGAGGATCAAAAGGGAAAAGGAAAAACTGGCACTTTCTTTGTGGATCTGATCAGAATATTTATCTTTCTAGTGTTTAAGGTCTTTATAGTGTTTCTAGTGTTTAAGGTCTTTCTAGTGTTTATAGTGTTTAAGGTCTTTATAGTGTTTATAGTGTTTAAGGTCTTTATAATGTTTATAGTGTTTAAGGTCTTTATAATGTTTATAGTGTTTGAGGTCTTTATAATGTTTATAGTGTTTAAGGTCTTTCTAGTGTTTATAGTGTTTAAGGTCTTTATAGTGTTTATAGTGTTTAAGGTCTTTATAGTGTTTATAGTGTTTAAGGTCTTTATAATGTTTATAGTGTTTAAGGTCTTTATAATGTTTATAGTGTTTAAGGTCTTTATAGTGTTTATAGTGTTTAAGGTCTTTATAATGTTTATAGTGTTTAAGGTCTTTATAGTCTTTATAGTGTTTAAGGTCTTTATAATGTTTATAGTGTTTAAGGTCTTTCTAGTGTTTATAGTGTTTAAGGTCTTTATAGTGTTTATAGTGTTTAAGGTCTTTATAATGTTTATAGTGTTTAAGGTCTTTATAGTGTTTATAGTGTTTAAGGTCTTTATAGTGTTTATAGTGTTTAAGGTCTTTATAATGTTTATAGTGTTTAAGGTCTTTATAGTGTTTATAGTGTGTAGGTCTTTATAATGTTTATAGTGTTTAAGGTCTTTATAATGTTTATAGTGTTTAAGGTCTTTCTAGTGTTTATAGTGTTTAAGGTCTTTATAATGTTTATAGTGTTTAAGGTCTTTATAGTGTTTAATGTCTTTCTAGTGTTTAAGGTCTTTATAGTGTTTAAGGTCTTTATAATGTTTATAGTGTTTAAGGTCTTTATAATGTTTATAGTGTTAAGGTCTTTATAGTGTTTATAGTGTTTAAGGTCTTTATAGTGTTTATAGTGTTTAAGGTCTTTATAATGTTTATAGTGTTTAAGGTCTTTATAGTGTTTATAGTGTTTAAGGTCTTTATAATGTTTATAGTGTTTAAGGTCTTTATAGTGTTTATAGTGTTTAAGGTCTTTATAGTGTTTAAGGTCTTTATAATGTTTATAGTGTTTAAGGTCTTTATAGTGTTTAAGGTCTTTATAATGTTTATAGTGTTTAAGGTCTTTATAATGTTTATAGTGTTTAAGGTCTTTATAGTGTCTATAGTGTTTAAGGTCTTTCTAGTGTTTCTAGTGTTTAAGGTCTTTATAGTGTTTATAGTGTTTAAGGTCTTTATAATGTTTATAGTGTTTAAGGTCTTTATAGTCTTTATAGTGTTTAAGGTTTTTATAGTGTTTATAGTGTTTAAGGTTTTTATAGTGTTTATAGTGTTTAAGGTCTTTATAATGTTTATAGTGTTTAAGGTCTTTATAATGTTTATAGTGTTTAAGGTCTTTATAGTCTTTATAGTGTTTAAGGTCTTTATAATGTTTATAGTGTTTAAGGTCTTTATAGTCTTTATAGTGTTTATAGTGTTTAAGGTCTTTATAGTGTTTATAGTGTTTAAGGTCTTTATAATGTTTATAGTGTTTAAGGTCTTTATAGTGTTTATAGTGTTTAAGGTCTTTATAGTGTTTATAGTGTTTAAGGTTTTTATAGTGTTTATAGTGTTTAAGGTCTTTATAGTGTTTATAGTGTTTAAGGTCTTTATAGTGTTTATAGTGTTTAAGGTCTTTATAGTGTTTATAGTGTTTAAGGTCTTTATAGTCTTTATAGTGTTTATAGTGTTTAAGGTCTTTATAGTCTTTATAGTGTTTAAGGTCTTTATAGTCTTTATAGTGTTTAAGGTCTTTATAGTGTTTATAGTGTTTAAGGTCTTTATAGTCTTTATAGTGTTTAAGGTCTTTATAGTCTTTATAGTGTTTAAGGTCTTTATAATGTTTATAGTGTTTAAGGTTTTTATAGTGTTTATAGTGTTTAAGGTCTTTATAGTCTTTATAGTGTTTAAGGTCTTTATAGTGTTTATAGTGTTTAAGGTCTTTATAGTGTTTATAGTGTTTAAGGTCTTTATAGTCTTTATAGTGTTTAAGGTCTTTATAGTGTTTATAGTGTTTAAGGTCTTTATAGTGTTTATAGTGTTTAAGGTCTTTATAGTGTTTATAGTGTTTAAGGTCTTTATAATGTTTATAGTGTTTAAGGTCTTTATAGTGTTTATAGTGTTTAAGGTCTTTATAGTGTTTATAGTGTTTAAGGTCTTTATAGTGTTTATAGTGTTTAAGGTCTTTATAATGTTTATAGTGTTTAAGGTCTTTATAGTGTTTATAGTGTTTAAGGTCTTTATAATGTTTATAGTGTTTAAGGTCTTTATAGTGTTTAAGGTCTTTATAGTGTTTAAGGTCTTTATAGTGTTTATAGTGTTTAAGGTCTTTATAGTCTTTATAGTGTTTAAGGTTTTTATAGTGTTTATAGTGTTTAAGGTCTTTATAATGTTTATAGTGTTTAAGGTCTTTATAATGTTTATAGTGTTTAAGGTCTTTATAATGTTTATAGTGTTTAAGGTCTTTATAGTCTTTATAGTGTTTAAGGTCTTTATAGTGTTTATAGTGTTTAAGGTCTTTATAGTGTTTATAGTGTTTAAGGTCTTTATAGTGTTTATAGTGTTTAAGGTCTTTATAGTGTTTATAGTGTTTAAGGTCTTTATAATGTTTATAGTGTTTAAGGTCTTTATAGTGTTTATAGTGTTTAAGGTCTTTCTAGTGTTTATAGTGTTTAAGGTCTTTATAGTGTTTATAGTGTTTAAGGTCTTTATAATGTTTATAGTGTTTAAGGTCTTTATAGTCTTTATAGTGTTTAAGGTCTTTATAATGTTTATAGTGTTTAAGGTCTTTATAATGTTTATAGTGTTTAAGGTCTTTATAATGTTTATAGTGTTTAAGGTCTTTATAGTCTTTATAGTGTTTAAGGTCTTTATAATGTTTATAGTGTTTAAGGTCTTTATAGTCTTTATAGTGTTTAAGGTCTTTATAATGTTTATAGTGTTTAAGGTCTTTATAGTGTTTATAGTGTTTAAGGTCTTTATAGTGTTTATAGTGTTTAAGGTCTTTATAATGTTTATAGTGTTTAAGGTCTTTATAGTGTTTATAGTGTTTAAGGTCTTTATAGTGTTTATAGTGTTTAAGGTCTTTATAGTGTTTATAGTGTTTAAGGTTTTTATAGTGTTTATAGTGTTTAAGGTCTTTATAGTGTTTATAGTGTTTAAGGTCTTTCTAGTGTTTATAGTGTTTAAGGTCTTTCTAGTCTTTATAGTGTTTAAGGTCTTTCTAGTGTTTATAGTGTTTAAGGTCTTTCTAGTGTTTATAGTGTTTAAGGTCTTTATAGTGTTTAAGGTCTTTATAATGTTTATAGTGTTTAAGGTCTTTATAGTCTTTATAGTGTTTAAGGTCTTTATAGTGTTTATAGTGTTTAAGGTCTTTATAGTGTTTATAGTGTTTAAGGTCTTTATAATGTTTATAGTGTTTAAGGTCTTTATAGTGTTTATAGTGTTTAAGGTCTTTATAGTGTTTAAGGTCTTTATAGTGTTTATAGTGTTTAAGGTCTTTATAGTCTTTATAGTGTTTAAGGTTTTTATAGTGTTTATAGTGTTTAAGGTCTTTATAGTGTTTATAGTGTTTAAGGTCTTTATAATGTTTATAGTGTTTAAGGTCTTTATAGTCTTTATAGTGTTTAAGGTCTTTATAGTGTTTATAGTGTTTAAGGTCTTTATAATGTTTATAGTGTTTAAGGTCTTTATAGTCTTTATAGTGTTTAAGGTCTTTATAGTGTTTATAGTGTTTAAGGTCTTTATAATGTTTATAGTGTTTAAGGTTTTTATAGTGTTTATAGTGTTTAAGGTCTTTATAGTGTTTATAGTGTTTAAGGTCTTTATAGTGTTTATAGTGTTTAAGGTCTTTATAATGTTTATAGTGTTTAAGGTCTTTATAGTCTTTATAGTGTTTAAGGTTTTTATAATGTTTATAGTGTTTAAGGTCTTTATAATGTTTATAGTGTT
Organism: Sphaeramia orbicularis; assembly: GCF_902148855.1. Lineage (NCBI taxonomy): Eukaryota > Metazoa > Chordata > Actinopteri > Kurtiformes > Apogonidae > Sphaeramia > Sphaeramia orbicularis. The sequence goes on from NC_043959.1 coordinate 602,310, forward strand.
TAAGGTCTTTATAGTCTTTATAGTGTTTAAGGTTTTTATAGTGTTTATAGTGTTTAAGGTTTTTATAGTGTTTATAGTGTTTAAGGTCTTTATAATGTTTATAGTGTTTAAGGTCTTTATAGTGTTTAAGGTCTTTATAATGTTTATAGTGTTTAAGGTCTTTATAGTCTTTATAGTGTTTATAGTGTTTAAGGTCTTTATAGTGTTTATAGTGTTTAAGGTCTTTATAATGTTTATAGTGTTTAAGGTCTTTATAGTGTTTATAGTGTTTAAGGTCTTTATAGTGTTTATAGTGTTTAAGGTTTTATAGTGTTTATAGTGTTTAAGGTCTTTATAGTGTTTATAGTTTTTAGGTCTTTATAGTGTTTATAGTGTTTAAGGTCTTTATAGTGTTTATAGTGTTTAAGGTTTTTATAGTGTTTATAGTGTTTAAGGTCTTTATAGTGTTTATAGTGTTTTAAGGTCTTTCTAGTGTTTATAGTGTTTTAAGGTCTTTATAGTGTTTATAGTGTTTAAGGTCTTTATAGTGTTTATAGTGTTTAAGGTCTTTATAGTGTTTATAGTGTTTAAGGTCTTTATAATGTTTATAGTGTTTAAGGTCTTTATAGTGTTTATAGTGTTTAAGGTCTTTCTAGTGTTTATAGTGTTTAAGGTCTTTATAGTGTTTATAGTGTTTAAGGTCTTTATAGTGTTTATAGTGTTTAAGGTCTTTATAGTCTTTATAGTGTTTAAGGTCTTTATAGTGTTTATAGTGTTTAAGGTCTTCTAGTGTTTATAGTGTTTAAGGTCTTTATAGTGTTTATAGTGTTTAAGGTCTTTATAATGTTATAGTGTTTAAGGTCTTTATAGTCTTTATAGTGTTTAAGGTCTTTATATGTTTATAGTGTTTAAGGTCTTTATAATGTTTATAGTGTTTAAGGTCTTTATATGTTTATAGTGTTTTAAGGTCTTTATAGTCTTATAGTGTTTAAGGTCTTTATAATGTTTATAGTGTTTAAGGTCTTTATAGTCTTTATAGTGTTTAAGGTCTTTATAATGTTTATAGTGTTTAAGGTCTTTATAGTGTTTATAGTGTTTATAGTGTTTAAGGTCTTTATAGTGTTTATAGTGTTTAAGGTCTTTATAATGTTTATAGTGTTTAAGGTCTTTATAGTGTTTACAGTGTTTAAGGTCTTTATAGTGTTTATAGTGTTTAAGGTCTTTATAGTGTTTATAGTGTTTAAGGTTTTTATAGTGTTTATAGTGTTTAAGGTCTTTATAGTGTTTATAGTGTTTAAGGTCTTTCTAGTGTTTATAGTGTTTAAGGTCTTTCTAGTGTTTATAGTGTTTAAGGTCTTTCTAGTGTTTATAGTGTTTAAGGTCTTTCTAGTGTTTATAGTGTTTAAGGTCTTTATAGTGTTTATAGTGTTTAAGGTCTTTATAATGTTTATAGTGTTTAAGGTCTTTATAGTGTTTATAGTGTTTAAGGTCTTTATAGTGTTTATAGTGTTTAAGGTCTTTATAGTGTTTATAGTGTTTAAGGTCTTTATAGTGTTTATAGTGTTTAAGGTCTTTATAATGTTTATAGTGTTTAAGGTCTTTATAGTGTTTATAGTGTTTAAGGTCTTTATAGTGTTTAAGGTCTTTATAGTGTTTATAGTGTTTAAGGTCTTTATAGTCTTTATAGTGTTTAAGGTTTTTATAGTGTTTATAGTGTTTAAGGTCTTTATAGTGTTTATACTGTTTAAGGTCTTTATAATGTTTATAGTGTTTAAGGTCTTTATAGTCTTTATAGTGTTTAAGGTCTTTATAGTGTTTATAGTGTTTAAGGTCTTTATAATGTTTATAGTGTTTAAGGTCTTTATAGTCTTTATAGTGTTTAAGGTCTTTATAGTGTTTATAGTGTTTAAGGTCTTTATAGTGTTTATAGTGTTTAAGGTCTTTATAGTGTTTATAGTGTTTAAGGTCTTTATAATGTTTATAGTGTTTAAGGTCTTATAGTCTTTATAGTGTTTAAGGTTTTATAGTGTTTATAGTGTTTAAGGTCTTTATAGTGTTTATAGTGTTTAAGGTCTTATAGTGTTTATAGTGTTTAAGGTCTTTATAGTGTTTATAGTGTTTAAGGTCTTTATAGTGTTTATAGTGTTTAAGGTCTTTATAATGTTTATAGTGTTTAAGGTCTTTATAGTCTTTATAGTGTTTAAGGTTTTATAGTGTTTATAGTGTTTAAGGTCTTTATAGTGTTTATAGTGTTTAAGGTCTTTATAGTGTTTATAGTGTTTAAGGTCTTTATAGTGTTTATAGTGTTTAAGGTCTTTATAATGTTTATAGTGTTTAAGGTCTTTATAGTCTTTATAGTGTTTAAGGTTTTTATAGTGTTTATAGTGTTTAAGGTCTTTATAGTGTTTATAGTGTTTAAGGTCTTTATAGTGTTTATAGTGTTTAAGGTCTTTATAGTGTTTATAGTGTTTAAGGTCTTTATAGTGTTTATAGTGTTTAAGGTCTTTATAATGTTTATAGTGTTTAAGGTCTTTCTAGTGTTTATAGTGTTTAAGGTCTTTATAATGTTTATAGTGTTTAAGGTCTTTATAGTGTTTATAGTGTTTAAGGTCTTTATAATGTTTATAGTGTTTAAGGTTTTTATAGTGTTTATAGTGTTTAAGGTCTTTATAGTCTTTATAGTGTTTAAGGTCTTTATAGTGTTTATAGTGTTTAAGGTCTTTATAGTGTTTATAGTGTTTAAGGTCTTTATAGTGTTTATAGTGTTTAAGGTCTTTATAGTGTAAGAAACTATTTTCACAAAACAAAAGACTGGCATAAGAATTTTACATCTAAATAAGTCACAAGTGCAAACCTTACTGACCATGCAAAAAAAGCCATAACTAATGAAATGAAAGTCATTTAAGAACAATAGAAGAAAAAAGAAATACTGGAGGATCAAAAGGGAAAAGGAAAAACTGGCACTTTCTTTGTGGATCTGATCAGAATATTTATCTTTCTAGTGTTTAAGGTCTTTATAATGTTTATAGTGTTTAAGGTCTTTATAATGTTTATAGTGTTTAAGGTCTTTATAATGTTTATAGTGTTTAAGGTCTTTATAGTGTTTATAGTGTTTAAGGTCTTTATAGTCTTTATAGTGTTTAAGGTCTTTATAGTCTTTATAGTGTTTAAGGTCTTTATAGTCTTTATTAGTGTTTAAGTCTTTATAATGTTTTATAGTGTTTAAGGTTTTATAGTGTTTATAGTGTTTAAGGTCTTTATAGTCTTTATAGGTGTTTAAGGTCTTTATAGTGTTTATAGTGTTTAAGGTCTTATAGTGTTTTATAGTGTTTAAGGTCTTTATAATGTTTATAGTGGTTAAGGTCTTTATAGTGTTTATAGTGTTTAAGGTCTTTATAGTGTTTATAGTTATTAAGGGTCTTTATAGTGTTTATAGTGTTTAAGGTCTTATAGTGTTATAGTGTTTAAGGTCTTTATAGTGTTTATAGTGTTATAGGTCTTTATAGTCTTTATAGGTTAAGGTTATAATGTTTATATTAAGTTTAGGTTTATTGTTTATATTTTTAAGTGTTTAAGGTTTTATAATGTTTATAGTGTTTAAGGTCTTTATAGTGTTTATAGTGTTTAAGGTCTTTATAGTGTTTAAGGTCTTTATAGTGTTTATAGTGTTTAAGGTCTTTATAGTGTTTATAGTGTTTAAGGTCTTTATAGTCTTTATAGTGTTTATAGTGTTTATAGTGTTTAAGGTCTTTATAGTCTTTATAGTGTTTAAGGTCTTTATAGTCTTTATAGTGTTTAAGGTCTTTATAGTGTTTATAGTGTTTAAGGTCTTTATAGTCTTTATAGTGTTTAAGGTCTTTATAGTCTTTATAGTGTTTAAGGTCTTTATAGTGTTTATAGTGTTTAAGGTCTTTATAGTCTTTATAGTGTTTAAGGTCTTTATAGTGTTTATAGTGTTTAAGGTCTTTATAGTGTTTATAGTGTTTAAGGTCTTTATAGTGTTTATAGTGTTTAAGGTCTTTATAGTGTTTATAGTGTTTAAGGTCTTTATAATGTTTATAGTGTTTAAGGTCTTTATAGTGTTTATAGTGTTTAAGGTCTTTATAGTGTTTATAGTGTTTAAGGTCTTTATAGTGTTTATAGTGTTTAAGGTCTTTATAATGTTTATAGTGTTTAAGGTGTTTATAGTGTTTAAGGTCTTTATAGTCTTTATAGTGTTTAAGGTCTTTATAGTGTTTATAGTGTTTAAGGTCTTTATAGTCTTTATAGTGTTTAAGGTTTTTATGGTGTTTATAGTGTTTAAGGTCTTTATAGTGTTTATAGTGTTTAAGGTCTTTATAATGTTTATAGTGTTTAAGGTCTTTATAATGTTTATAGTGTTTAAGGTCTTTATAGTCTTTATAGTGTTTAAGGTCTTTATAGTGTTTATAGTGTTTAAGGTCTTTATAGTGTTTATAGTGTTTAAGGTCTTTATAGTGTTTATAGTGTTTAAGGTCTTTATAGTGTTTATAGTGTTTAAGGTCTTTATAGTGTTTATAGTGTTTAAGGTCTTTATAGTGTTTATAGTGTTTAAGGTCTTTATAGTCTTTATAGTGTTTATAGTGTTTAAGGTCTTTATAGTCTTTATAGTGTTTAAGGTCTTTATAGTCTTTATAATGTTTATAGTGTTTAAGGTGTTTATAGTGTTTAAGGTCTTTATAGTCTTTATAGTGTTTAAGGTCTTTATAGTGTTTATAGTGTTTAAGGTCTTTATAGTCTTTATAGTGTTTAAGGTTTTTATGGTGTTTATAGTGTTTAAGGTCTTTATAGTGTTTATAGTGTTTAAGGTCTTTATAATGTTTATAGTGTTTAAGGTCTTTATAATGTTTATAGTGTTTAAGGTCTTTATAGTCTTTATAGTGTTTAAGGTCTTTATAGTGTTTATAGTGTTTAAGGTCTTTATAGTGTTTATAGTGTTTAAGGTCTTTATAGTGTTTATAGTGTTTAAGGTCTTTATAGTGTTTATAGTGTTTAAGGTCTTTATAGTGTTTATAGTGTTTAAGGTCTTTATAGTGTTTATAGTGTTTAAGGTCTTTATAGTCTTTATAGTGTTTATAGTGTTTAAGGTCTTTATAGTCTTTATAGTGTTTAAGGTCTTTATAGTCTTTATAGTGTTTAAGGTCTTTATAGTGTTTATAGTGTTTAAGGTCTTTATAGTCTTTATAGTGTTTAAGGTCTTTATAGTCTTTATAGTGTTTAAGGTCTTTATAATGTTTATAGTGTTTAAGGTTTTTATAGTGTTTATAGTGTTTAAGGTCTTTATAGTCTTTATAGTGTTTAAGGTCTTTATAGTGTTTATAGTGTTTAAGGTCTTTATAGTGTTTATAGTGTTTAAGGTCTTTATAGTCTTTATAGTGTTTAAGGTCTTTATAGTGTTTATAGTGTTTAAGGTCTTTATAGTGTTTATAGTGTTTAAGGTCTTTATAGTGTTTATAGTGTTTAAGGTCTTTATAATGTTTATAGTGTTTAAGGTCTTTATAGTGTTTATAGTGTTTAAGGTCTTTATAGTGTTTATAGTGTTTAAGGTCTTTATAGTGTTTATAGTGTTTAAGGTCTTTATAATGTTTATAGTGTTTAAGGTCTTTATAGTGTTTATAGTGTTTAAGGTCTTTATAATGTTTATAGTGTTTAAGGTCTTTATAGTGTTTAAGGTCTTTATAGTGTTTAAGGTCTTTATAGTCTTTATAGTGTTTAAGGTTTTTATAGTGTTTATAGTGTTTAAGGTCTTTATAATGTTTATAGTGTTTAAGGTCTTTATAATGTTTATAGTGTTTAAGGTCTTTATAATGTTTATAGTGTTTAAGGTCTTTATAGTGTTTAAGGTCTTTATAGTGTTTATAGTGTTTAAGGTCTTTATAGTGTTTATAGTGTTTAAGGTCTTTATAGTGTTTATAGTGTTTAAGGTCTTTATAGTGTTTATAGTGTTTAAGGTCTTTATAATGTTTATAGTGTTTAAGGTCTTTATAGTGTTTATAGTGTTTAAGGTCTTTCTAGTGTTTAAGGTCTTTATAATGTTTATAGTGTTTAAGGTCTTTATAGTGTTTATAGTGTTTAAGGTCTTTCTAGTGTTTATAGTGTTTAAGGTCTTTATAGTGTTTAAGGTCTTTCTAGTGTTTATAGTGTTTAAGGTCTTTCTAGTGTTTATAGTGTTTAAGGTCTTTATAGTGTTTATAGTGTTTAAGGTCTTTATAGTGTTTATAGTGTTTAAGGTCTTTATAGTGTTTATAGTGTTTAAGGTCTTTATAGTGTTTATAGTGTTTAAGGTCTTTATAGTGTTTAAGGTCTTTCTAGTGTTTATAGTGTTTAAGGTCTTTATAGTGTTTAAGGTCTTTCTAGTGTTTATAGTGTTTAAGGTCTTTATAGTGTTTATAGTGTTTAAGGTCTTTATAGTGTTTATAGTGTTTAAGGTCTTTATAGTGTTTAAGGTCTTTATAGTGTTTATAGTGTTTAAGGTCTTTATAGTGTTTATAGTGTTTAAGGTCTTTATAGTGTTTAAGGTCTTTCTAGTGTTTCTAGTGTTTAAGGTCTTTCTAGTGTTTCTAGTGTTTAAGGTCTTTCTAGTGTTTCTAGTGTTTAAGGTCTTTCTAGTGTTTATAGTGTTTAAGGTCTTTCTAGTGTTTATAGTGTTTAAGGTCTTTCTAGTGTTTATAGTGTTTAAGGTCTTTCTAGTGTTTATAGTGTTTAAGGTCTTTCTAGTGTTTATAGTGTTTAAGGTCTTTATAGTGTTTATAGTGTTTAAGGTCTTTATAGTGTTTAAGGTCTTTCTAGTGTTTATAGTGTTTAAGGTCTTTATAGTGTTTAAGGTTTTTCTAGTGTTTATAGTGTTTAAGGTCTTTATAGTGTTTATAGTGTTTAAGGTCTTTATAGTGTTTATAGTGTTTAAGGTCTTTATAGTGTTTAAGGTCTTTATAGTGTTTATAGTGTTTAAGGTCTTTATAGTGTTTATAGTGTTTAAGGTCTTTATAGTGTTTAAGGTCTTTCTAGTGTTTCTAGTGTTTAAGGTCTTTCTAGTGTTTCTAGTGTTTAAGGTCTTTCTAGTGTTTCTAGTGTTTAAGGTCTTTCTAGTGTTTATAGTGTTTAAGGTCTTTCTAGTGTTTATAGTGTTTAAGGTCTTTATAGTGTTTAAGGTCTTTATAGTGTTTATAGTGTTTTAAGGTCTTTATAGTCTTTATAGTGTTTAAGGTCTTTATAGTGTTTATAGTGTTTAAGGTCTTTCTAGTGTTTATAGTGTTTAAGGTCTTTCTAGTGTTTATAGTGTTTAAGGTCTTTATAGTGTTTATAGTGTTTAAGGTCTTTCTAGTTTTCTAGTGTTTAAGGTCTTTATAGTCTTTATAGTGTTTAAGGTCTTTATAATGTTTATAGTGTTTAAGGTTTTTATAGTGTTTATAGTGTTTAAGGTCTTTATAGTCTTTATAGTGTTTAAGGTCTTTATAGTGTTTAAGGTCTTTATAGTGTTTATAGTGTTTAAGGTCTTTATAGTGTTTAAGGTCTTTCTAGTGTTTCTAGTGTTTAAGGTCTTTCTAGTGTTTCTAGTGTTTAAGGTCTTTCTAGTGTTTCTAGTGTTTAAGGTCTTTCTAGTGTTTATAGTGTTTAAGGTCTTTATAGTGTTTATAGTGTTTAAGGTCTTTATAGTGTTTAAGGTCTTTCTAGTGTTTATAGTGTTTAAGGTCTTTCTAGTGTTTATAGTGTTTAAGGTCTTTCTAGTGTTTAAGGTCTTTCTAGTGTTTATAGTGTTTAAGGTCTTTCTAGTCTTTATAGTGTTTAAGGTCTTTATAGTGTTTATAGTGTTTAAGGTCTTTCTAGTGTTTATAGTGTTTAAGGTCTTTCTAGTGTTTATAGTGTTTAAGGTCTTTCTAGTGTTTATAGTGTTTAAGGTCTTTCTAGTGTTTAAGGTCTTTCTAGTGTTTATAGTGTTTAAGGTCTTTATAGTGTTTATAGTGTTTAAGGTCTTTCTAGTGTTTATAGTGTTTAAGGTCTTTATAGTGTTTATAGTGTTTAAGGTCTTTATAGTGTTTAAGGTCTTTCTAGTGTTTATAGTGTTTAAGGTCTTTCTAGTTTTCTAGTGTGTACCAGTGTGTTGACCCACAGGTTGTAGATGTGGTCAGTTTTATGCTGTTGTGTATTCATACATGCTGTACCACATTCGTCCAGCAGTCACCACCAAAGCCTTCTGGCCATAGCAACGTGATTGTAAGGCTATTGTATTCCAAAATTACTAATATCTCCCAAAATATTGGTCCTGTCAACTTGCTGTTTTCACTGGTCTGTTCCTGGACCAAAAACACAGAAGAACACCAAACTGCAGCAGTCAGCTGTGTACGGATTTAGTGTGAATGCCCGGATACACACACATATGCACACACACACATGCGCACACACACAGTCACATGCACACACACATATGTGCATGTGCGCACGCACACACATGCACATTTCTGGAGACCCCAGAACGGAGACATTTTTTTTTTTGCAAAAATTAATTTGTTTTTAATGATGTAATAGTTTGCTATACTATGTTGCAAATAAACGTAAATGTTAGAGGACATTTAGTCTGTATAATGTCTATTATTGTGGACATTTAGTCTGTATAATGTCTATTATTGTGGACATTTAGTCTATATAATGTCTGTTATTGTGGACATTTAGTCTATATAATGTCTGTTATTGTGGACATTTAGTCTATATAATGTCTGTTATTGTGGACATTTAGTCTGTATAATGTCTATTATTGTGGACATTTAGTCTGTATAATGTCTATTATTGTGGACATTTAGTCTGTATAATGTCTATTATTGTGGACATTTAGTCTATATAATGTCTATTATTGTGGACATTTAGTCTATATAATGTCTATTATTGTGGACATTTAGTCTGTATAATGTCTATTATTGTGGACATTTAGTCTATATAATGTCTGTTATTGTGGACATTTAGTCTATATAATGTCTGTTATTGTGGACATTTAGTCTGTATAATGTCTATTATTGTGGACATTTAGTCTGTATAATGTCTATTATTGTGGACATTTAGTCTGTATAATGTCTCTTATTGTGGACAGAGGCAGTAAATCCAGGTGTAGATTACTGCACAAAGGCTCAGGATCTGTCCAGTCAGTCCAGCTGGGATTTACAAGGAGGACAATTAATACTAAACAAACAAGAACTGAAACTATGAATGATGAAAGAGCTGCAGCATCTGAAACTGACCACAGTGAACATGTGACACAAACAGAACCACAGTGCTGCAGTTTCACACTCAGTTTGTGTGGTCTGTTATGTTTTGTGTCTGTCTCTCTCAACTCACAATATATATTTTTTATTAGTATATTTTTCTTTTTTTTTCTTTTTTTTTTATCAATTACCAGAAATTTCAGGTGACCCCATTTGAATTCCAGGTGACCCCATGTGGGGTCCCGACCCCAAGGTTGAAAAACACTGGTTTAAGCACTAAGCAGAGAAAAACGGAACTGCAACTACACAATCAAGCTGTTGGTCCAGAGAAAAAAAAAAAAAAATTGTGATCAATAAACAGAAGTTCATACACACAGTCCAATTTGACAACAGTCAAACACGTCTGTAAAATTAAAGCAAAAAAAAAAAAAAACCTTTTGTGGAGATATTCAAAGCAACTGACGGAAGAAAAAGCTGGAAATGTTTCACAAACATGTTGGACTAACGAATGCGTTCCTCCTTTTCTACTTCATGGTGTTCTTTGCACGTCCGTGTGAACTCGACACTACTGCAGGTCTGCTGTCGGAACTGAAAACCAGGGTCTGCTGAGGCTGATGTGGAGGGGCTGTCAGCTCCAGTTTTCCTCATGGAAGTATCCACTTGGAAAAGGGTAAACTGAGGCCACAAGAGGATGCTCGAGGTGAGCAACAATATTGACGGATGTTGTTGTAGTGAGGATATGCATCAGTGCAGAAAATGCTGACGACTTGGCTGTGCCTTGCCTATTGTTGTGCTTTATTACTGCTCCGGCTTCTTTATTAATTAAAACAACTGTGTTCCCACAACTTAATGTCAAATTCAAGAGACACAGTTGCCAGTTGTCACATTAAAGCAAAAACACAACCCCCTTCCAAACTAAGTCGCAGTAAATAACTAACAACATGCACCTGGCCGGCATGACTTTTTCTTGCATATTATTCTAAATACCTTCAGGATTAACATATACGATGCAACAGAAGAGATGAGCAGCAGCTGTGCAGGAGGTCGGGCACATGGGAAAACACACTGAAGGTGAGCGGTGGACAGGTGGGAAATGTCAGCGTCTGAAACAGAGACAAACACACGCAGAGGGACGGACGGACGGGAGTGAAGCAGCAGCTGGAACAAACACGGCCACGCCCAGGAGATCAGTGTGGACACCAGGATGCATGTATGTGCACACAAACAGCACACGGCTGACATGTGCTGTTCAGGACGCCTGTAAACATTTATCTTATTCACGCAGACGCCTTCGTGTCTACATTCAGCTTAGACATCACTGAACAGTCCATATTCAGGTGTCTGTAGTGCACGTCTGTGGGTGTCTGTGTTCCTACGTACAGTCAGTTTTCTGTCTGTTCTTCTGCTTTATGCTCAGCGGCTCTTACAGCACTCACCACAACGGACTGAAAACTGGAATACAAGCACCTCCCAACACACACACACATATATGTGACTACAGGTAGGTTTCCAGGCGTCCAGGTGTCCTGCTTTGTGCCGGACTGCGCAGCATTAGGACCATTTTTTCCACGTCCTGCAAACTGAGACAATGTCCTGCATTTGATTGGCTGTCTGTCCACAGCGCAGGACAGTCGCCTTCCTCCAAAAATGACTTTCATTTTATAGCGGAGCCAGCGCTATCACCATTGGCTGTGTCCGCTGTCAATCAACCAATATACAGGTGGGGTCAGGAGTCCATCGACCTATCACCTGTGTCCTCCTGAGCTCCGCCCACTGACACACAAACACAAAGGCAGGAGCCTCAGACACCGACGTGAATATTGGAGGAAATCATGGAAACTCTGCACAAAAAAAAGAAGATGCAGCTGCAGAAAAGACATGGAAAAATGTTTCTACATGAGTGAAAGCGGTGGGGGATGATCCCAGAGGGCATTCTGGGAAGTATGTCCAACTCATGTCTCCATCGCTCATGGAGAGGACGGCCTGAACCCACAGACTGCATGTATGAGATGTGTGGTCAGATTTGATCCAGATTCCCTTAAACTATTTTTAAGTTTGGAGTTTGAACTGAGAGACTTGAGGTGATAAAATATGCTTTTGTTATGTTTGTGGATATTTGTTTTTGACCAAATTCCACAGGATATTGACTTTGTCTTATTCTATTTTTATTCCTGTGTTTGAATGTTAACTGTTGGACTGTTCTGTGTTTGGATGCATAAAGGTTTTAGTTCCAGTAATGTTAGTTTGTCTGGAAGTGCAAACAGCTGTTCTAATGTTGTCAGTTCTGCCTTTTGTTTTATTGCACAGAGATTAGTTTACCTTTGAGGGTTAAGAACATGTACTCAAGTTTAAAAAAAAAAAAAAAAAGCTGATTTTCTAAAAGTATTAAATTACAATATTTGAAACCTGAGGTTTATTTTTTCACTTTTTACAAGTAGATTTTTTGTTTTGTTTTTACAAGCAAAAAAAAAGTTGTTGAAACCTGTGGGAAAAAAAAGCAAAAAATAAATGCCCAGTGCAGAAATTTGCATACTGTGTGAAACCAAATCAAATTGTAGTTCTTCATATTTATAAGCTGGACAATAAGATGCACATAGTTTAAAACTGTAGACTTTGTTCCGGCATTACGGTTCTGTGTCCCACACTGTCCCACACAAACACACTCCTTGTCCCACATGTGGCTCATCAACACCTGGTCAGCCTAACTACAGGGGAATCTTTCCTATTGAACTTTAAAAGACATGTCCTTAACCTTTACCTAACCAGGTTGGTCCCACTGAGATGAGGACTCTCTTCTTCAAGGTAGGCCTGGCCAAGATAGCAGCGATAGTCACATAATTACAGAGTTTTAAAGGAGTGATACTCTGCTTTTTTCAATGGAATTCTTCCTTTTCCCTCCTTTCCCTGTGGTCTATATAAACTGTAAATGCTCTGCTGGGCTCTGAACTCTTCATTCATTCACCTCCACAGGTCCATCTGCAACACTGTTCTGACTAATGACACCACAAAGGGGCTTTGGAGCGCTGGCCCTTTAAATGCACAGGAGACACTTCAGGCCCCGCCCCCTCCAGGTGATTGGCTGTGCTGCTCTGTCCCATTCAACCGACAACTGAACATTTGAGGTAATGGGCTCCAAGTTTGGACAGATTTTCAGTTTTTACTACAACTGCTGATGACGACAAACAATTACATCGAACTGGAGAAATATTCGTCAGAAGTCTGGCAGTCCACACATACCATCACTTGCGCTGGCATGAAAATGGAACTGAAACTTCACATGCTTTCAACATCCATTTCCTGCCTTCCATGCCTGTCTCATACAGCAGATCTTACAGAACATTTTCACAACCTGGAGCCTGTATCCACTGGACCCCCTCCTCTTCTCTATGGGCCCCCCACAAATGCTGGGCCCCTTGAACTTTCATGTTTACCCTCCCTTCTCAGCGCCCCAGGCTGCAGTTCTGACCTATTTTTGGAAGCTCATGTTGAAGTTAGCATCTCCTGGGTTCCTTCTTGTAAACTGAGGTAAATAACATTGAGGTAGTGGAGACTTCACTGTTGGAGGCGTATCACATATGACAAGACACAGTTCAGTTTAACACAGAAGCAGGAGTACAGACCTGATCCAAATCTTCAGACCAGTTGAAAAATAGCTAGAATTGACCTTTTGCACATTTGGATCTTAATGAGGTTTTAAGTAGAGCTACAATATACAAAAGCAAGAAGGGGGAGTGAGACAAAAAGCACTTTGAAAAAGTCAATTATTGAAAACAACAAGTAAACTGAAATAGGCTGTTTATCAGCTGATCCAAAGTTTAAGACCATCGCTCAAAAAATGACAAAAAACTCTCCAAACCAGAACAAAAAATGTTCTCAGTAGGACTCAGTAATGAGTAGCTCCACCGTTCTTGTTAATCACTTCATAAATTCGTTAGGCCATGCCTGATGCCAGTGTTCCCAGGAGGCTGGTGGGAACATTGCTCCAAGTGGTGAAGATGGCTTCACCAAGGGCATCAACTGTGTGGAACTGATGGTCATTTTTATAAACTTCCCTTGCCATCCATCCCCAAATGTTCTCTATGGGATTTAAATCAGGGGAACATGCGGGATGGTCCAAAAGAGTGATGTTCTTCTCCCTGAAGAAGTCCTTGGTCAAGCGAGCATTGTGACCTGCAGCGTTGTCCTGTTTTTAAACCCAGCTGTTCCCACACAGACCAGGGCCCTCAGTCATGAGGGATGCCCGCTGCAACATCTGCACGTAACCGGCCGCCGTTTGACCACCCTGCGCCACCTGAAGCTCCAGTGTTCCACTGAATGAAAAAGCACCCCAGATCATGATGGACCCCCCTCCACTGTGCCGGGTAGAAAACATCTCAGGTGGGATCTCCTTGTCGTGCCAGTAACGTTGGAAGCCATCTGGACCGTCAAGGTTCCATTTTTTCTCATCAGAGAATAAAACTTTTTTCCACCTTTCACTGTCCCATGTTTGATGCTCCTGGCAAAGTCTGAACGGGCAGTTTTGTGGCGTTGGAGGAGACGAGGTCTTTGAATTGGTTTTTTGTTTTTGAAACCCTTTTCCCGCAGATGCCGTCTGATGGTTATTGCGCTGCAGTCGGCACCAGTAAGGGCCTTCATTTGGGTGGAGGACCGCCCTGTGTGTTGACGGACAGTCAATGGGATCCTCCGGCTCAGCGCAGGTGTCATTTTTTTGGGTCTACCACTTGACTTTTTTGTTCCATAATGCTCAGGATCTGTCCAAAAATGTAGAATGACTGTCTTACTGCGTCCAACCTCAGCAGCAATGGCACGCTGCCAGAGGCCTCGCTTATGCAGCTGGACGATCCGACCACGTTCAAGAAGAGAAAGCTTCTGAGCTTTAGCCATCAGGAGGGCATGACCGTGTGAATGCCCGACAGAAAATGAGAATTTTGAGCAGATTTTAGCTTTTATAGCCTGTGGTCTTAAACTTTTGATCAGCTGATAAACAGCCTATTTCAGTTTACTTGTTGTTTTCAATAAATGACTTTTTCAAAGTGCTTTTTGTCTCACTCCCCCTTCTTGCTTTTGTATATTGTAGCTCTACTTAAAACCTCATTAAGATCCAAATGTGCAAAAGGTCAATTCTAGCTATTTTTCAACTGGTCTTAAGATTTTGATCAGGTCTGTATCTTTAATATCTTTGCCACAAACCATCTTGTTTCGTAAAATTACCTTTTACAGTGACAAACATCTAATGTGTAAATGGTGATACAATTTAAACAGGATCAGAGTAGGATTTATCTGTCACCACAGAAACCTGTTATTTCTTCTGAACTGAAGAAAGAGCAGGACTTTGATTCTCCATAAACAGCCTGGGATTTACACTTATTTGCACATGTGTGGAGATTATGTTCCTGGATTTCAACATGAGCGTGTATAATTGGATATGTATATATATATATGTATATATATATATATATATATATATATATATATATATATATATATATATATATATATATATATATGGGGGGTTGAATGTATAATGTATAGTATTATTTCCAAGTCTCTTAAGTGAACATGTATACATAGATCGGTTCACGTGTAGTAAAAATATGTACATGTGTGCCCAGATAATAATAGCTGATGTGTTTTGTTCCCAGATTTGTGTGTATTTACTTGGGCATTTAATATCTCTTAAACATATTTTTGACCACAGACTTTAAGGGTGGCAGACTTCCAAATTCTAACTTCTTTCCAGCTTTTAGATAATTATAGCACCTTATATTTGTCATTTGCAAATGGATCATTAGCCCAACTCCAGAGTAGGAGTTCAAAGTATTTGTGCAGCAGGATGCTCTTCACTGTGTCAGAGTTCATTCCATGTATATATATATTTATATATATATTTTTATTTTTTAACTCCGGCATAGGCATTTTAAGGGCTGTGATACTATTCCTTTTTCTCTTTAGATTTTTTTTTTAATGGCCTGAAAATGCATAATCAGTGAATATGTTTATAAAGCACATCCCACTGTGACTCCTTGGAGGATAAATACATTTTAAAAGGGGAACATTCTGCCCTTGAAATCAGACTTGAAAAGCTGCCCGTGTCTATTCCACAGTTACAGACTTAGCAGTCCTAAATCCATCGTCCATACTGATACATTGTCGCATCTAGTTAGCACGGTGTCGCTCAGGAAACAGATTAATGTATCTGAGCCCTCGAAAACGCACAAAGGAGATCGGTTTCAACCTGCGCCTTGTGTTAGCCGCGCTCCCTGATAGCGCCCTCAGGCGAAGACTTTAGCGCTTTAACACTAGTCTGCACTACAGGTTCTTTATGAAGCAGTTTCCTCGTCAGTCAAACGCTCCGAGTTCAGTGTAATTGCTGGTGTTGTGTCCTCAGGGTGCTTGTGCTCTGCCTGTGCTGTGTGAGCTGCAGACAGCCAGCAGAGGCAGCGGCACTTCTGACATGACCACAACACACAGCTGCAGGTTGGCACAGATTATTGATTGTTATAAAACCATTTATGCATATGGCAACACTGAGCACATACGGTAGAAAAAGTGTAATGACCGGTTTAACAAGTACATGAACAGTGTGTGTGTTACGCTCAGTCTAGGGGTTACCAAGACACTAACATGGTAGGAGACTGCCCTCCCTCCATGTCCTAAACAAACAGGAGTAAGCTACAAAATAAATGATCAGCAATCAACAAAACTGCAATGAGAGATTTATTTACATAAAAAAGTGAAATCAGGAAGGGAATCAAAGTAACAAAAATAACCAACAGAACACTTGAAGCTCACTGTGCTTACCTCCAAACATCACCCAGAAAACCACATTACATTAATATCACCTTCTCTCCTAACAAAAAACAGGAGAAAACATTCCCACCTTTTGCATCTGGTCATATGAAGCTCTCCAAACAAAATGACAGATTGCTGGTTAAAACGAGGGGGATGGGAAGAGGGGAGTCCACAGGAAGTGGGCTGATCCTGGCTTATATTTCCCCGCTCATCACTGAGGAACCAATCAGCACAGCCCTGCAGACCCACACCTGCAACTCACCCCCACTCAACCACTATCTGTAAGGAGAGAGAGAGGCAGAGAACACACACCCATACACAGAAGAGAAAAGAAAAACTACCAAAAATGCAACACAATCACAGCTGACACATCACATCAGCTGAATCAGAACCCCTAACCCTTAGCGGTGTGTTTTTGGTTGTATATTTGTGAGGGGCAGCAGGTGGCGCTCACATATATATTGTAGCTGTGGTGCCTGTTGACCACTTGTTTTTGAACAAATGAGTGCATGTTTAAAAGAAAAAAAAACATTAAGTTAAACAGGGATAACCTTAGGAGTTGGATGGGGACACTTTTTTTTTTTTTTTTTTACCTTTATTTAACCAGGAAGTCCCATTGAAATTAGGATTGTCTTTTGCAAAGGAGACCTGGCGAAGGTAGCAGCCACACAAAGTCCAAAAAACATGAAACACATACATCATACTGTAAACACGCAGCAAGCAGCACATCTGAAAAAACACAATTAATTCTGGTTAATGAACCACTGCCCCAGTTTCGTTAAATTTAAACCACCTCGGTACCAAAAATCTCCGGCTATCTGGACAAAAGGCTGTGTGTTCTTTTTAGACCAACGGTGGCTCTGGACTACTGCATTTAAACTGAACACCGGGGGGGGGGGGGGGGGGGTCACGTAATTTAAATGAACTCACCAGTTCTGTTTGGGATGGACGGACCAAACCAGGAGAAATGAAGAACTCACAAAAAAAGAAGGTTTGAGGTTTGAAAAAGTGAAAACTATAGCTGGATTTATTGCTTAAAAAGTTACTAAAGAATCTGGCATCAAACACACATTTCATCACAGAGAGAAAAAGAAAAAGCAAAGCCCAAAAAAGAGTTTCCTTTAGTACTTTTCTAGTCTTTAGTGACTCTGGACACGCCCATTATTCAATGACATCATTCGTCGTTTGCTTATTATTGGTTAATGGTCGTTACTGGGCAGAACATGTCAGTCACTCCAGAAGCTAATCTTAGAACAGCTCATGCTTTTGCACATGCACAGCTCTTGTTTAACACCTGCACTGTTAGGTTAGCATGTCTGGAGCACAGAAACCCCCTTAGTTCAAAACCTGCTTTTTCTGCTCTATGCTCCTCACCACAACTACTTTGTAAAGCTGTAAAATTAGATCTTTTAGGTGGAATCTGACCTCTGCTCTGAGTTCAGCACAGACAAGTGTGAGTTCATCTAAACCACACACACACACACACACACACACACACACACACCAAACCCGACTCTGTTCAGTACAAAGAGGGATACACCTGCAAAACAACTTCAAGCAGAACAACTTGTAACATGACATTTTTTCTTCTCCATTTTGGTTCATATATGATTTATGATGTTCATCCAACATTTTTTGGAGCAAGATTTAAAGTCACACATTCAGCTCCCATTTAATACAATCTGTACAATACACAATGAACAAGAAAACACAATAACACAATGCGGATGGCTCCCTGAGACAGCGCTTCCTCTTTTACTTTTACATTTTTGTTCTGGTCTACCCGTGCTCAGCCAATCTTCATTAGTATGTGTGAGCTTGTGGGTTTGCATATATATGTGTGTGTGTGTGTGCGGGTGAGTGGGTGGGTGTGGGTGGGGGGCGGTACTGATTTTTAAACTGATATGTAAAGCACTTTGTGCTACAGTTTTTAATGTATGAAAAGTGCTATATAAATAAAGATTAGTATTAGTATTATTATTATTATTATAAGAACTATTCAAGCAGAATGGTGTTAGGATTTTTGGTGTTCGTTGATTGGAAGCTCCAGAGACGAGTTCAGGATGCACTTGGTCTCAGTTTAAGAACTTACTGTGATCACATGTGAAATATAAACACCAGCGCTGGTCTGTCTGGACTAGAGCTCCTGCAGGACCTCCAGCCACAGAGCCCTGAACACCAGCCGTGGTTGACAGTTCTCTTCTTGGGCGACTCCACCCCAAACAATGGGTTGGACTTCGCAACGTCATCTGACTTCTGATTGGACCTCACCTGTTGACGTGACTTGCCAACCGTCAGTCCACGTCGACACAACATCTGCTTCAGTGAATGAACTGAGCCTGAATCTGACCAGTACTGGAGTCCAGGAGTTTAACTGGGAGACCAGCTTCACCAGTAGAGAAACATGTGACATTTTAGAGCAGCTCAGAGCAAGACTGGAATGATTCTA
Organism: Sphaeramia orbicularis; assembly: GCF_902148855.1. NCBI lineage: Eukaryota > Metazoa > Chordata > Actinopteri > Kurtiformes > Apogonidae > Sphaeramia > Sphaeramia orbicularis. The sequence goes on from NC_043959.1 coordinate 620,739, forward strand.
GAATTATTCTACAATGGCATCAAGAAAAACAGTGACATTCCTCCTTCACTGCATTCTCCATGATCCTGTTAAAACCATTAATAGAAATGAATGTATGCAGTTCCACATATGATGGAATAAGAAGCTCTGTGGACTTAGACCATGGACCCCAGCTGTGCTCTAAGCCCCAGCTCACAGCCGGACGCAGACAATGTTTGACTTAAATGGATGACATCACGGTTCCTGTGTCCACTGGTCATATATAAGGGCTCATTTATGTTCTACGTTAAAGACAGAGACGGACAGAGCGTTCCGTCCATCCTCTGTGTTCATTACATGTGGAATTCTGTCGGTTTTCCGGGGCTGGCAGATGCATACGCAGATGGAGAATATGGAGCAGTACCAGCCGTGAAGGCAGTGTTGAGATTTGAAGAGAATCATTTCCAGAAATAGCACTTTTCAAACAGCGACTGTGTGAGTTACTAAAAACTATCCACATATTTATGACAATTACCCTCTGAATATCAACATTAGTAAAACCTCCTCTGTTGTCACCATGTTTGTTATTATTGACTTTGTTATTATTATTGCCGTCACCAGGTTTGTTATTCTTGACTTTGTTATTATTATTATTGTCGTCACCATGTTTGTTATTATTGACTCTGTTATTATTATTATTGCCGTCACCATGTTTGTTATTATTGACTCTGTTACTATTATTATTGCCGTCACCAGGTTTGTTATTCTTGACTTTGTTATTATTATTATTGTCGTCACCATGTTTGTTATTATTGACTTTGTTATTATTATTATTGTCATCACCATGTTTGTTATTATTGACTTTGTTATTATTATTGTCGTCACCATGTTTGTTATTATTGACTTTGTTGTTATTATTATTATTGTCGTCGCTACGTTTGTTATTATTGACTTTGTTATTATTATTATTGTCGTCACCATGTTTGTTATTATTGACTTTGTTATTATTATTATTGTCGTCGCCACGTTTGTTATTATTGACTTTGTTATTATTATTATTGTCGTCGCCACGTTTGTTATTATTGACTTTGTTATTATTATTATTGTCGTCGCCACGTTTGTTATTATTGACTCTGTTATTATTATTGTCGTCACCACGATTATTATTGACTATGTTATTATTATTATTGTCGTCACCATGTTTGTTATTATTGACTTTGTTATTATTATTATTATTGTCGTCGCCACGTTTGTTATTATTGACTTTGTTATTATTATTATTGTCGTCGCCACGTTTGTTATCAATGACTTTGTTATTATTATTATTATTGTCGTCGCCACGTTTGTTATCATTGACTTTGTTATTATTATTATTGTCGTCACCATGTTTGTTATCATTGACTTTGTTATTATTATTATTGTCGTCACCATGTTTGTTATCATTGACTTTGTTATTATTATTATTGTCGTCGCCACGTTTGTTATTATTGACTTTGTTATTATTATTATTGTCGTCGCCACGTTTGTTATTATTGACTTTGTTATTATTATTATTATTGTCGTCGCCACGTTTGTTATTATTGACTTTGTTATTATTATTATTGTCGTCGCCACGTTTGTTATTATTGACTTTGTTATTATTATTATTGTCGTCGCCACGTTTGTTATTATTGACTTTGTTATGATTATTATTGTCGTCACCACGTTTGTTATTATTGACTTTGTTATTATTATTATTGTCGTCACCATGTTTGTTATTATTGACTTTGTTATTATTATTATTGTCGTCGCCATGTTTGTTATTATTGACTTTGTTATTATTATTATTGTCATCGCCACGTTTGTTATTATTGACTCTGTTATTATTATTATTGTCGTCACCACGTTTGTTATTATTGACTATGTTATTATTATTATTGCCGTCACCAGGTTTGTTATTCTTGACTTTGTTATTATTATTATTGTCGTCACCATGTTTGTTATTATTGACTTTGTTATTATTATTATTGTCATCACCGCGTTTGTTATTATTGACTTTGTTATTATTATTGTCGTCACCATGTTTGTTATTATTGACTTTGTTATTATTATTGCCGTCACCAGGTTTGTTATTCTTGACTTTGTTATTATTATTATTGTCGTCACCATGTTTGTTATTATTGACTCTGTTATTATTATTATTGCCGTCACCATGTTTATTATTGACTCTGTTATTATTATTATTGCCGTCACCAGGTTTGTTATTCTTGACTTTGTTATTATTATTATTGTCGTCACCATGTTTGTTATTATTGACTTTGTTATTATTATTATTGTCATCACCGCGTTTGTTATTATTGACTTTGTTATTATTATTGTCGTCACCATGTTTGTTATTATTGACTTTGTTGTTATTATTATTATTGTCGTCGCCACGTTTGTTATTATTGACTTTGTTATTATTATTATTGTCGTCACCATGTTTGTTATTATTGACTTTGTTATTATTATTATTGTCGTCGCCACGTTTGTTATTATTGACTTTGTTATTATTATTATTGTCGTCGCCACGTTTGTTATTATTGACTTTGTTATTATTATTATTGTCGTCACCATGTTTGTTATTATTGACTTTGTTATTATTATTATTGTCGTCGCCACGTTTGTTATTATTGACTTTGTTATTATTATTATTGTCGTCGCCACGTTTGTTATTATTGACTTTGTTATTATTATTATTGTCGTCGCCACGTTTGTTATTATTGACTCTGTTATTATTATTGTCGTCACCACGATTATTATTGACTATGTTATTATTATTATTGTCGTCACCATGTTTGTTATTATTGACTTTGTTATTATTATTATTATTGTCGTCGCCACGTTTGTTATTATTGACTTTGTTATTATTATTATTGTCGTCGCCACGTTTGTTATTAATGACTTTGTTATTATTATTATTATTGTCGTCGCCACGTTTGTTATCATTGACTTTGTTATTATTATTATTGTCGTCACCATGTTTGTTATCATTGACTTTGTTATTATTATTATTGTCGTCACCATGTTTGTTATCATTGACTTTGTTATTATTATTATTGTCGTCGCCACGTTTGTTATTATTGACTTTGTTATTATTATTATTGTCGTCGCCACGTTTGTTATTATTGACTTTGTTATTATTATTATTATTGTCGTCGCCATGTTTGTTATTATTGACTTTGTTATTATTATTATTGTCGTCGCCACGTTTGTTATTATTGACTTTGTTATTATTATTATTGTCGTCGCCACGTTTGTTATTATTGACTTTGTTATGATTATTATTGTCGTCACCACGTTTGTTATTATTGACTTTGTTATTATTATTATTGTCGTCGCCATGTTTGTTATTATTGACTTTGTTATTATTATTATTGTCGTCGCCACGTTTGTTATTATTGACTCTGTTATTATTATTATTGTCGTCACCACGTTTGTTATTATTGACTTTGTTATTATTATTATTGTCGTCACCATGTTTGTTATTATTGACTCTGTTATTATTATTATTGTCGTCACCATGTTTGTTATTATTGACTATGTTATTATTATTGTCGTCACCATGTTTGTTATTATTGACTTTGTTATTATTATTATTGTCGTCACCATGTTTGTTATTATTGACTTTGTTATTATTATTATTGTCGTCACCATGTTTGTTATCATTGACTTTGTTATTATTATTATTGTCGTCACCATGTTTGTTATTATTGACTTTGTTATTATTATTATTGTCGTCACCATGTTTGTTATTATTGACTTTGTTATTATTATTATTGTCGTCACCATGTTTGTTATTATTGACTTTGTTATTATTATTATTGTCGTCGCCATGTTTGTTATTATTGACTTTGTTATTATTATTATTGTCGTCGCCACGTTTGTTATTATTGACTCTGTTATTATTATTATTGTCGTCACCACGTTTGTTATTATTGACTTTGTTATTATTATTATTGTCGTCACCATGTTTGTTATTATTGACTCTGTTATTATTATTATTGTCGTCACCATGTTTGTTATTATTGACTATGTTATTATTATTGTCGTCACCATGTTTGTTATTATTGACTTTGTTATTATTATTATTGTCGTCACCATGTTTGTTATTATTGACTTTGTTATTATTATTATTGTCGTCACCATGTTTGTTATCATTGACTTTGTTATTATTATTATTGTCGTCACCATGTTTGTTATTATTGACTTTGTTATTATTATTATTATTGTCGTCACCATGTTTGTTATTATTGACTTTGTTATTATTATTATTGTCGTCACCATGTTTGTTATCATTGACTTTGTTATTATTATTATTGTCGTCACCATGTTTGTTATTATTGACTTTGTTATTATTATTATTGTCGTCACCATGTTTGTTATTATTGACTTTGTTATTATTATTATTGTCGTCACCATGTTTGTTATTATTGACTTTGTTATTATTATTATTGTCGTCACCATGTTTGTTATTATTGACTTTGTTATTATTATTATTGTCGTCACCATGTTTGTTATTATTGACTTTGTTATTATTATTATTGTCGTCGCCACGTTTGCTATTATTGACTTTGTTATTATTATTATTGTCGTCACCATGTTTGTTATTATTGACTTTCTTCCTCTTCTCAGAAAACTTTACTCTTCTTTGTGAGATTCACCAGTGTGTTAACTGAGAGCGCCACCCTCTGGTGGATTATTGAGAAACGCTCATTCCAACACAACAGAAGAATGAAGGCAGTGACGCATGACAACATTAAAAATGGACAGACCTATTTACATACATAAAGTCAATAGAAATGAGCCTTAAAACAAACTGTTGTTTTTGTTCTGTTTCAAACCAAACTCCTGTGTTTATCCTCTTCTTATTTTAGTCCTAACGAGGGATGGGAATCCAGAACCAGTTCTTTTTTAGAACCGGATCCTAGTAGCTCGATTCCTTGGAATCGTTTGCCTGCTTATCGGTTCTGCTTATCCATTCCACCTTCATTGCGCACGCGTACACTGCATTATTTTGGTCAGAATGTAGATGACATGGTGTTAAGGCAGAAACGATCCAAACAGACCGCACCAGGTCCAAACAGACCACACCAGGTCCAAACAGACCACACCAGGTCCAAACAGACCACACCAGGTCTAAACAGACCAGGTCCAAACAGACCAGGTCCAAACAGACCGCACCAGGTCCAAACAGACCAGGTCCAAACAGACCGCACCAGGTCCAAACAGACCGCACCAGGTCCAAACAGACCACACCAGGTCTAAACGGACCGCACCAGGTCCAAACGGACCACACCAGGTCCAAACAGACCACACCAGGTCCAATAAGACCACATCAGGTCCAGTTGAACTCTGTCAGATCTTCCATTTCTTCTACAGGTGGAATCTCTCCAGTCTGTTCAAACATTCGTCCACATGTGATCCATCTGATTCTCTACTCAGCGGTGCTTGTGAATCTAGTGTCAGAGTGAACACCAGGCCGTCATCTGGGTCCAGCTCCGGTTCTGGTGCAGGAAACAAACATCGTACCCCCTCAAATACAAGTTTCTGAAGGTAGGGGAAAGGAAATGAGGAGCACAACAACAGGAGACGAGCAGAGTGGAACCGGTTCCTCGTAGTGGAAATGCAGCAACAGAGGAATTAGTAAAGAGTCTGGAGTTTCACTGTCACTGTACGGTGGCATTTGAATTTCCACATTTGGGGATTAATAAATCAATCTATCTATCTATCTATCTATCTATCTATCTATCTATCTATCTATCTATCTATCTATCTATCTATCTATCTATCTATCTATCTACAGTATCTGTCTGATTCAGGAGGTCTGATCCCAGTCCAAGGCATTATGGACCACTGCACTTATAATGATGGATCAGGACTTCAATAACAATACATTTACAGTAATGTTTATAGAATATATAGGGTGGGTGGGTGGGTGGGGGGGGAACAAAACAATATGAAAATATGAGACTCATTTCTCTGAAAAGCCAATGACAAACCAATGACACGTCCTTTCATTCATGTAGTACCTGTCAAAGGCCGATGTCGACCTACATGAACCAATGTGTAAACAAATATTTGTATTAACTGAAATTAAACAAATTACTGATCATGCTCAGTGTATTAGTTGTATCAATGCCATCAAAACAAGTAACTTTATATGAGAAAATATGAAAATATGTTTAGTTTGATCCTCGTCCCTGGTCCTTGGTCTGAGGGCAGCAGGTCACATGACTGTCACCACTTTGTCCGTGTCTGACATCAGAGCTGCTGTTCCCATAAGGCTCTGGAGGGGGCGCCACCACAGCCTCAGCCGCAGCTTCAGTTTAAAGGTGTATATCTGAAAAGTGTGCACAAGATGGAACCTTCCACTGACATACAGGAGGCTGATGTCCTTTTTTGGCATCCTGCTCCTGACAAATACCTCAACAAAAAGGCTGAAAATAATGAGAACTAAACCAGAACTAATCACTGATCATAAAATCAGAGTAGCAAAGCTGCCTTAATAATGATGAATTACTGAAGTTTAAGACACAGCTGCAGGCTGCACTGTTACCATTGGAGACAATAAAGAATCTGTTTCCAGGCTGATGCAGCGAAGTGTCCTCTACCTGATGGATGTCAGTGGACTGTAACACACCATCCTGCCGTCTGATTCCAGTGTAGGTATGTTTGGTCAATTTTTTTTAATTCTGGGAGGGAAAAAAAAAAAATTATATATATATATATATATATATATATATATATATATATATATATATATATATATTTTTTTTTTTTTTTTTTTTTTTTTTTTTTTTTATGTTCTGAATGAGGGCTTAAAGTTACTGGTTTGACACAACAGCCTCTTTGTCAAAGTTGACTCGTGGTTAAAAAGCCTTTGTACTTCACAGCTCTGCACAGAGGCTCATATACTATATGACAGTAACCTTTACCACCCCTGGGTGTAAAGAACATAGTTGGGTACCCAGGGTGGTGAATTAGACACACAATTCACTTGGACAGAACATTTTATTTTATTTTTAAGAAGACGAGACCGTCTCATAATTGTTTGTTATTTGCTGATCCTACAGTCTTAGTGAACTGTACACAACAGTTCTATTGTTTAGTTCTGTTTTTATCTTGAACAAAACTCTTATTGTATACTTCTGTTTCTCTATTTGAAGTTTTAATGCAACTTGATTTCTTTGACTTTAATGAATGTTTGTATGTTTGTGAGGGGGGTGCAGAGCATTTATGCTATAAGGCAGTGAAATGAGCAGGAGCTGCACCGCTGACATCATGGTGATGGAATTTGGGGGAAAGTGCCATTTGTGATTACTTTGAATAAGACTGTGTTAGATAAGACCAAGTGCCTCATGGTGGAAAGGGAAAAATATGTGAAACATGTCTAAAGGGTAAAAAACATCCCATGAATTTAACGGTCTATCTGAAAAGCATGCACAAGATGACACCTTCCATAGACATACTGTATGTTCATATGCTTTTTTTGGGCACCCTGCTCCTGACAAATACCACAAAAAAGTCTGAAAAGAATGAAAACTAAACCAAAACTAATCACTGATAATAACATCTAAGTAGCAAAGTTGTTTTAAAACTAATTAAAACAGTAATTGAAAAAAGGGGAAAAAAAACCTCAAAAACAAAATGACATAAAACTTACATTTCCACCAAAACCAGATTATCAACATACATTTATAATTATTTTTTATTTCATGCCTCCATATCCAGAAAAGCCCATTATTAATTAAATTTAAGACAAAATCCTTTTTGGACACTATTGTGAAAGTGGCAGCCAGCAGTAGTAATGATAGCACACATGCAGCTGCAGCAGAGGAACACTGTCATTGCCTTTTTCTCAAACATGATCTATATTTAGCCTTTGCCTCGTACTGTGAAGTACAGTTCTGCTCAGTCTAAATACCACAGAGTGTGGTATGAGGAGTCCCAGAAGCATATGCATCCATAATAGTAGAACAGAATGGCACATGAGGATAGGAAGTAGAGCTCCTCAGTTAGCAGTCCTTCTTCTGACTTGATGTTGAAAACAGATTACCAGAGTATTATAATATGAATTAAATTAAGTTAAATATCATCTGCAGTTATAGTAACACAATAATAATCGGGCTAGTCAGTGATCCATGCACTATGAAGGGAAAGGACGGGGCCCAGGATGGAGGGTACTGTCTGAAGCCACACTGACTCATATCCTGAAAATAATCAGTCAAATATTACAATCAGATCTAAAGCTAAGAAGCTGGTGTTATCAGTGGAATGAGCAGTGTCACCTTACCTGTAATGCACGACAGTCAGGATAAATCCAATGAAGATGACACAAGTGCATCAGTCTTCTGTCATCAGTGCCAGGTTCACAGAGCCACTGGATGTTCTGCATGTGAATATGGGCTTCATTACATTAGTACAAGCTTAAACATGAGGAAGTGCACTAGAAGAGGAGTGAGGTGAAGGTCTGCACGGCTGTCAATCACTTTAATCAAGTTTTTACGCTGGGGATGCAGAGGCTCTTCACAGCTGGACCAAGCCTTGAGCTGCTCATGTAATCAGAATCATCTGAAGACATCTGACTGACTCAGCTCCTCAGACTCTGGCCACGCTAACAACTCACAAATCACACACAAGGCTTTGTTCATGATGGGAACCAAAAAAAAAAAAAAAAAAACAAGTTTTTGTTGCCAAGCATAGAGGTGAGTGTTGAGTTGTGAGTTCTGTCAAACAGTCAGAGGGAAACAGCCACAGAATTGAAGATGAGATCTCATCAGTACCACTTCTTTATCTCCTTGACATGTTTGAGAATGTGAATGAGACTTGAAGAAGCTGCTGCCGTTGAAAACCAAACCACCCAAACGGAATGATAATGTTCTCCAGTGGTGAGACACATCAGCACTGGTGTGAACATTTAGAAAAACGGACATTTTATGGGCAGATGGAAGTGACTCCCCTGTTACAACACCCAGTTTACAGCAGAACTCAACCTGTTTACAGCCTGAGGTCTCCAGGTGCTTACACAGTTCATTCCAACTGCACAGGAAGTGAATTCAGCATTCACCTGTTTCCCTTTTCCCACTGGGTTTTGAGTTTTTCCTCGCCGAGAAGGAGGGTCTAAGGACAGTGGATGCCCTGGACACTACTCATTTTCTTGCTGTTTATTTGACTGTTGTTTACATCCAGCTGACTCTGTAAAGCCCTTTGAGATAACCTTGTTGTGATATTGGGCTATACAAATAAAATTGAATTGAAATTGAATTGAATTATATTAAGGCTGAAGTCAATGCTAAACATGCAAATATCTGCATTTGATGGATTAAAAAAACTCAACTCAGCACTTCCTTTTCTTGGACCTTCTCATGTGTATGATAAAGCACAACCAAGCAGTTATCAGAATAAAATAGCATCCCTGTTACCATGGTAATTAAGTTTCACCTATGTATTTGAAAGCGCTGCTTTGTCTCATGGATGTACTAATTATGAGTATTAGTGTCAGTTTTAGTATTAATGTTAGCATTAGTATTAGTGTTAATGTTAGTTTTAGTATAAGTATTAGTGTCAGTATTAGTATTAGTGTCAGTATTAGTATTAGTGTTAGTATTAATGTTAGTATTAATGTCAGTATTAGTATTAGTGTCACTATTAGTATTAGTATTAATGTTAGTATTAGTATTAGTGTTAGTATCGGTATTAGTGTTTGTGTCAGTATTAGTGTTAGTATTAATGTTAGTATTAATGTCAGTATTAGTATTAATGTTAGTATTAGTGTTAGTATCGGTATTAGTGTTAGTGTCAGTATTAGTATTAGTATTAGTGTTAGTATTAGTGTTAGTATCGGTATTAGTGTTAGTGTCAGTATTAGTATTAATGTTAGTATTAGTGTTAGTATCGGTATTAGTGTTAGTGTCAGTATTAGTATTAGTATTAATGTTAGTATTAGTGTTAGTATCGGTATTAGTGTTAGTGTCAGTATTAGTATTAGTATTAGTGTTAGTATCGGTATTAGTGTTAGTGTCAGTATTAGTATTAGTATTAGTATTAATGTTAGTATTAGTGTTAGTATCGGTATTAGTGTTAGTGTCAGTATTAGTATTAGTATTAATGTTAGTATTAGTGTTAGTATCGGTATTAGTGTTAGTGTTAGTATTAGTATTAGTATTAGTGTTAGTATTAGTGTTAGTATTAGTATTAGTGTTAGTGTTAGTATTAGTATTAGTGTTAGTATTAGTGTTAGTATTAGTATTAGTGTTAGTGTTAGTATTAGTATTAGTGTTAGTATTGGTATTAGTGTTAGTGTCAGTATTAGTATCAGTATTAATGTTAGTATTAGTATTAGTGTTAGTGTCAATATTAGTATCAGTATTAATGTTACTATTAGTGTTAGTATTAATGTTAGTATTAGTGTCAGTATTAGTGTTAGTATTAGTATTAGTATCAGTATTAGTAATAGTATTAATGTTAGTATTAGTGTTAATGTTAACGTTAGTTTTAGTATTAGTATAGAGTATTAGTGTCAGTATTAGTATTAATGTTAGTATCAGTGTTAGTATTAGTAGTAATATTAGTATTAATGTTAGTATTAGTGTCAGTATTAGTATTAGTATTAATGTTAGTATCAGTGTTAGTAGTAATATTAGTATTAATGTTAGTATTAGTGTTAGTATTAGTAGTAATATTAGTATTAATGTTAGTATTAGTGTCAGTATTAGTATTAGTATTAATGTTAGTATCAGTGTTAGTATTAGTAGTCATATTAGTATTAATGTTAGTATTAGTGTTAGTATTAGTAGTAATATTAGTATTAATGTTAGTATTAGTGTCAGTATTAGTATTAGTATTAATGTTAGTATTAGTGTTAATGGGTTAACTTGGGTTTCCTCGTGTGTCCACACACACAATGCCAGGTTTCTTTTAACATTCTTCTTCTTCGCTTGTTGTAATGTCTGCCAACATCGTTTCTTGTTTTTGTTTTTTTTTTATTCATGTTACTCTAGTTGTGGAAAAAAGTCTTTCCATTGCAGTTCTGCATGATATACCAGTTGTGGTATGTCCGAAAAACCACCTCTTGCCAGCACAAAAACTTTTAATCACAAAACAAGAGTTTTGGCAAAATTGTTGTTTTTCCAGTGGGTAAATTTTTGTAGACTTTCATGGGGTTAGGGTTATCACGTCTATGAACTCCAGATTTCATATGAACTGGAGGATCTGTACAAACCCATCGTTCATAAGAATCTTTGTGACTTCGGCATTAGCGCTCTTTCCTTAAAAATGACAACATCTGGTCTCAGAAAATGAAAAAAAAACAAAAAAACAGCCATTTTTGGTCCGTTTTTCCACTTCTGTCAGGTAGTAACTTTCTTTTTTGTTATTAGAATAGAAAATGAAAATCAATCTGTTTTTGTTTTGTTTTTTTTGTTTTTTTAAATTTGGTTTATCTGTTTTTGACACTGAAAAAGAAAAATGCCTTGAAATTCAATTTTAATTCCTCTATTTTAAAATGAAAATCAATTAACCACTAGTTTTTCTTTTGTTTCTGTAAAGAAAATCCAATTCCCAAAAGATCCACTGACCTACTGTTTAACAACGTCCAAATGGTCTGTTCCAGTGGTTTTCTACCTTTTTAGACTCCTGACCCCATTTTAACAGCACACATTTCTGGTGACCCCAGACATTCAAAACTGAGACTTTTTTTTGCTAAAATTAATTTGTTTTGATCATGTAATAGTTTTCTATACTATGTTGCAAATAAATGTTAATGTTAGAGGACATTTAGTCTGTATAATGTCTATTATTGTGGACATTTAGTCTGTATAATGTCTATTATTGTGGACATTTAGTCTGTATAATGTCTATTATTGTGGACATTTAGTCTGTATAATGTCTGTTATTGTGGACATTTAGTCTATATAATGTCTATTATTGTGGACATTTAGTCTGTATAATGTCTATTGTGGACATTTAGTCTGTATAATGTCTATTATTGTGGACATTTAGTCTGTATAATGTCTATTATTGTGGACATTTAGTCTATATAATGTCTATTATTGTTCACATTTAGTCTGTATAATGTCTATTATTATGGACATTTAGTCTATATAATGTCTATTCTTGTGGACATTTAGTCTGTATAATGTCTATTATTATGGACATTTAGTCTATATAATGTCTATTCTTGTGGACATTTAGTCTATATAATGTCTATTCTTGTGGACATTTAGTCTGTATAATGTCTATTATTATGGACATTTAGTCTATATAATGTCTATTCTTGTGGACATTTAGTCTATATAATGTCTATTATTGTGGACATTTCGTCTATATAATGTCTATTGTTGTGGACATTTAGTCTGTATAATGTCTATTATTGTGGACATTTAGTCTGTATAATGTCTATTATTGTGGACATTTAGTCTGTATAATGTCTATTCTTGTGGACATTTAGTCTATATAATGTCTATTATTGTGGACATTTAGTCTGTATAATGTCTATTCTTGTGGACATTTAGTCTATATAATGTCTATTATTGTGGACATTTAGTCTGTATAATGTCTATTATTGTGGACATTTAGTCTGTATAATGTCTATTCTTGTGGACATTTAGTCTGTATAATGTCTATTATTGTGGACATTTAGTCTGTATAATGTCTGTTATTGTGGACATTTAGTCTGTATAATGTCTGTTATTGTGGACATTTAGTCTATATAATGTCTATTATTGTGGACATTTAGTCTGTATAATGTCTGTTATTGTGGACATTTAGTCTGTATAATGTCTGTTATTGTGGACAGAGGCAGTAAATCCAGGTGTAGATTACTGCACAAAGGCTCAGGATCTGTCCAGTCAGTCCAGCTGGGATTTACAAGGAGGACAATTAATACTGAACAAACAAGAACTGAAACTATGAATGATGAAAGAGCTGCAGCATCTGAAACTGACCACAGTGAACATGTGACACAAACAGAACCACAGTGCTGCAGTTTGTCTGCTATGGACTGGGATTGGCTCTGTCAACTCAACATATATTTTTCATTTGTAAGTTTATTTATTTTTATCAGTTACTAGAAATTCCAGGTGACCCCACATGGGGTCCCGACCCCAAGGTTGAACAACTCTGGTCTATTCTGTTGTTGACTTCTTGCCCTCCATCTGTTCACGTGGTTTCCAACAATTATTATTATTATTTTTTGTTCGTTTGTTTTAGGTTTGGGACATATGGTAGATTTCAGAGCATTTCGGGGCCTCAGTTCCATGTGGGAAAAGACTGTATAACAGCAAAAAAAAAAAAAAAAAAAAAAAAAAAAAAAAAACAGGAGAAAACACTAAATACTACATACATGTTAACAGATAGTGATTTTTCCACTGATCCCTTCAAAACCTCCTCTAGTTCTGAGGAACCGTGTGGTGTTTATGTTTCAAACTCACAAGGCTTGGACCCAAATGCATCAGACTGAGACCAACATACACTTAGTTTGAGTATTTATTAACTCAAAATATAAAAACTACAAAAATCTCTTCACAAATGTGGCATCAAAAATTAACAGAAAAATCTTCTCAATTGAGGTATTAAAAAATTCTAACACAAAGTTCTTCACAAGTGTGGCATCAAAAAAATGAAAAGATCTCAAATCAGATATTAAAAACTAACAAAAAAGTCTTCACGAACGTGGTATTAAAAAATCTAACACAAAAATCCTCTCATATGAGGAATCAAAGTACAACAAAAATTCTTCACAATATGTGGATTCCAAAAACGTACTAATGTTTCAAGCAGCTCAGGAGGATGTGGAGGGAGTTTGTTTCCTGACGTGGCATCAAAGACGCACTGACAGCAGACCAGCAGAAAGGGTGGAGGTCATGAACCCCAGGTGAAGACCACCAGGGAAACAGGGGGGACACAGACCACACAGACCCAGACCCAGACCCAGAGCACAGACCCAGACCCAGACCCAGAGCACAGACCCAGACCCAGAGCACAGACCCAGACCCAGACCCAGAGCCCAGACCCAGACCCAGAGCACAGACCCAGAGCCCAGACCCAGACCCAGAGCACAGACCCAGACCCAGACCCAGAGCACAGACCCAGACCCAGAGCACAGACCCAGACCCAGACCCAGACCCAGAGCACAGACCCAGACCCAGAGCACAGACCCAGACCCAGACCCAGAGCACAGACCCAGACCCAGACCCAGACCCAGAGCACAGACCCAGACCCAGAGCACAGACCCAGACCCAGAGCACAGACCCAGACCCAGACCCAGAGCACAGACCCAGACCCAGAGCACAGACCCAGACCCAGACCCAGAGCACAGACCCAGACCCAGAGCACAGACCCAGACCCAGACCCAGAGCACAGACCCAGACCCAGACCCAGAGCACAGACCCAGACCAGAGCACAGACCCAGACCCAGAGCACAGACCCAGACCCAGACCCAGACCCAGACCCAGAGCACAGACCCAGACCCAGACCCAGAGCACAGACCCAGACCCAGAGCACAGACCCAGACCCAGAGCACAGACCCAGACCCAGACCCAGACCCAGAGCACAGACCCAGACCCAGAGCACAGACCCAGAGCACAGACCCAGACCCAGACCCAGAGCACAGACCCAGACCCAGACCCAGACCCAGACCCAGAGCACAGACCCAGACCCAGAGCACAGACCCAGACCCAGAGCACAGACCCAGACCCAGAGCACAGACCCAGACCCAGACCCAGAGCACAGACCCAGAGCACAGACCCAGACCCAGAGCACAGACCCAGACCCAGACCCAGAGCACAGACCCAGACCCAGACCCAGAGCACAGACCCAGACCCAGAGCACAGACCCAGACCCAGACCCAGACCCAGACCCAGAGCACAGACCCAGACCCAGAGCACAGACCCAGAGCACAGACCCAGACCCAGACCCAGACCCAGAGCACAGACCCAGACCCAGAGCACAGACCCAGACCCAGACCCAGAGCACAGACCCAGACCCAGAGCACAGACCCAGACCCAGACCCAGAGCACAGACCCAGAGCACAGACCCAGACCCAGAGCACAGACCCAGAGCACAGACCCAGACCCAGACCCAGAGCACAGACCCAGACCCAGACCCAGAGCACACAGAACTGAGCCCCTCACCAAAAGAAAACAGGAAATGAACCAAACCAGGAGCAGAAACACTAGCACTGCTGAGGGCGCTGTGTCCCAGTTCATGTCCCTGAGGGGCTCCAGTCAGGCCCACACTGGGTTCTGCAGATGTTCTAACAGGTGAACACATGTGGACACTGTGGAGGAACTGCTAACGTGACTGCAGGGTTTCTGATGTTTGCACTTTGGAGACTTTGGAGCTTCTGTTGTGGTCCAGAAGATTCCTTAACTGGACCGTCAGTGGGTTTGACATGGACTTCACAGGTAAGTTTACCGACTTAACCCAACACTTAGCAGCAGTAGCTGTTTGGTACGTCATAATGTCTCTGCTACTCTGCTAATTAGCTATAGAACTAATTAAACTGGTGTGTTTACTCTGTACTGTTATCAGCTGTATGCCTGTCAACATTTAGCAAGTTGCTGAAATGTGTTGGTGTTTGTTTCTATCATAGCATTCATTTACTTCAATGGTTTTCAGGAAAACAAAAACAACACAACAAAAAAAAAACAATTATATGTCAACACTGAGTCAAAAACTCAAAGTAACAGACATGAAAACATCATAGCATAGCATCATCACAGTTAGCATAAAGTAATGTTAAAATGCAGAAAACTTACTTCGCATCTTTTTTGTCTCTTTTCGTAAGTTTCCTCTTGTTTCTTTTAGAGATGGAACCAGATGAACATTTCGGATCACAGTTATTGTGACCAGAATTATCATGGTTATCACTGTTATCGCGGTATTGTGCTCAAAATGTTCAAAAAGTACTAATACACACACTGAAAGAATTCAACCAAGTTGTATTTTAAAAAATAAAATACAATAACAGTCCCACTGTCCCTTCTGTGTCAGAAACATTCACATATTAACCCTTAGTGGTCTGAGTCTATTCTGTCTGTTTTTCAGTCCTTCTGATTTGGCCTTTATATACTATAGAAACAAATGTTTACTATACCCATGTTTGGATCTGTTTTTTCAGCACAACTTCATCTAGATCATCTGTCTATTATTTTTTCACTTTAACCTACTATAAAAACATAAAAGGACTAAACACACAAAAGTATAAAATCTGATTTGAAAAATGTATATAATTTATTGCATAAATAACACACAGATGCTTAATGAACCTTTTCACAGACTTTAAAAGTGAATATTGGTTCCAAATATTAGGTATAGAAAATTAAAATTGTAATAAATTCAAACTATACTCAAATATTTGACATAAAAGCAGATCTGTACATAGGTGTTTTTTGCTGTAATCAAACACAGTTATCATGAGAATTAGAATTTAAATGCTAATACTAACCGTCTGTGATTTTACTGCTGTTTATTGTTGTGCCAGTAATGGTTCCATCCCCAGTTTCTTTCCATGTATTTATTTAGCGTCCTCATATTGTTTTTTTCTTCCTCTTCTGTCTTTTGTTTGTGTTGCTTTGAGCTCTGTAAACTCTTACAGACGACACTAGTTTTGTACTTTATTTGGGAACATGGATTTGGTTTTCATGTGACTGTGTGTCTACTTTTCTGACAATTAGCAGCTCATTAAAACCAAACCTGGATCACATAAATGTAAGTGCTGGAAGTGTGGCTGGAAAACAGCAGCCTGTAAACCAGGAGGTGATGATCCCCGTTCTGCTTTCCTCATTTCTACCTCCTTGAGTACTCACTACTGCTCTACGCCTGCTCAGGTTAAGAGTCAAGGAGGAAATGGAGGAAAATAGAGCCAAGGCAGCAGGATTTGAACATAATGCTTCAGTCCTGTCATTTACAGAAATACAGGTTCAATAGGAAGCAGCTGCATCTTTTGTTATGTCACAGTTACTCCTGTATCTTTTTATGATGATTATTTGTGTAGTTTGATTACTTTGTCATTCAGATCACAATGTGGCATAATGTGTCATTAGACGATTCTGGAACATACTTTTTTTAATGAACACACAAGGTGCATCATGCTCTGTCATTTAAATAAATATTACAAATAGGGATGCACAATATTTTTTTTTTTTTTTTTTTTTTTTTTTTTTTACAACCAATACAGATAACTTCCTGCTTCTTAACTGATATCGATAACAAACACCAATAGTTCCCATTCTTCAAATTCTTTTATTATTATTTCAGGTCAGTGGTAAAACTAATGCTGCGTTCCAGGCAGGGTTTTTTTTTTTAGCCTTTAAGTCACAATTTCAAACCACAACTCATAACTTTGTAATGTTCCAGGCATGTCACGCCAAACTGCCTGAGCGCAAGGAATTGTGGGAGCTAGATGTAAACAAACCAGCATGGTGGGGCGTATGGGGCTGATGTTCAGGGTGGGAAACAGAGGAGGAGAAACTGTGCAGAAGGCAAGAGATGCTGTTCTACCTTTTATGTTAACTTATTTGTGTATTTGGATACATATTTGGTATTAATTTATTCTTGTCGTCAATGGACTGAAGACTAGCTAACACTGGAGCAGCTGCTGATTGTGCAGAACATTTTCAGATAAATAATGTCAGAGAAAAACCTTGTTTTAAGAAACAATTTGGCATAAACACCACGTCCACAGGGGCTGCCAATGTTGTTTCAAAGGCTACGTGACGTCAGAGCTCGGAACTCGGAGTAAAGCATTCTAATGAGTTCATGGGTGGGAAGTGCATTTAATACCAGTGCATTTAATACCAGTGCATTTAATACCAGTGCATTTTAATACCAGTGCATTTAATACCAGTGTATTTTAATATTAGTGCATTTAATACTAGTGCATTTTAATACCAGTGCATTTTAATACCAGTGCATTTAATACCAGTGTATTTTAATATTAGTGCATTTAATACTAGTGCATTTTAATACCAGTGCATTTTAATACCAGTGCATTTAATACTAGTGCATTTAATACTAGTGCATTTAATACCAGTGCATTTAATACTAGTGCATTTTAATACCAGTGTATTTTAATATTAGTGCATTTAATACTAGTGCATTTTAATACCAGTGCATTTAATACCAGTGCATTTTAATATTAGTGCATTTAATACTAGTGCATTTTAATACCAGTGCATTTAATACCAGTGCATTTAATACTAGTGCATTTTAATACCAGTGCATTTAATACTAGTGCATTTAATACCAGTGCATTTAATACCAGTGCATTTTAATATTAGTACATTTAATACTAGTGCATTTAATACTAGTGCATTTTAATATTAGCGCATTTAATACTAGTGCATTTTAATACCAGTGCATTTAATACCAGTGCATTTTATTATTAGTGCATTTAATACTAGTGCATTTTAATACCAGTGAATTTAATACCAGTGCATTTTAATACCAGTACATTTAATACTAGTGCATTTAATACCAGTACATTTAATACGAGTGTATTTTAATACCAGTGCATTTAATACTAGTGCATTTTAATATTAGTACATTTAATACTAGTGCATTTTAATACCAGTGCATTTTAATATTAGTACATTTAATACTAGTGCATTTTAATACCAGTGCATTTTAATATTAGTGCATTTAATACCAGTGCATTTAATACCAGTGCATTTCAATACCAGTGCATTTAATACTAGTGCATTTTAATATTAGTACATTTAATACTAGTGCATTTTAATATTAGTGCATTTAATACTAGTGCATTTTAATACCAGTGCATTTTAACACCAGTGCATTTAATACCAGTGCATTTTAATACCAGTGCATTTTAACACCAGTGCATTTAATACCAGTGCATTTTAATATTAGTACATTTAATACTAGTGCATTTTAATACCAGTGCATTTAATACCAGTGCATTTTAATATTAGTGCATTTAATACTAGTGCATTTAATACTAGTGCATTTTAATACCGGTCCATTTAATAAAGGTGCATTTAATACCGGTGCATTTAATACCGGTGCATTTAATACTAGTGCATTTAATACCAGTTCATTTTAATACCAGTGCATTTAATACCGCTGCATTTAATACCGCTGCATTTAATACCAGTGCATTTAATACCAGTGCATTTAATACTAGTGCATTTTAATACCAGTGCATTTAATACCAGTGCATTTAATACCAGTGCATTTTAATACCAGTTCATTTAATACCAGTGCATTTAATACTAGTGCATTTTAATTCCAGTGCATTTAATACCAGTGCATTTAATACCGGTTCATTTAATACCGGTGCATTTAATACCAGTGCATTTTAATACCAGTGCATTTAATACCGGTGCATTTAATACTAGTGCATTTTAATACCAGTGCATTTAATACTAGTGCATTTAATACTAGTGCATTTTAATACCAGTGCATTTAATACCAGTGCATTTAATACGGGTGCATTTTAATACCAGTGCATTTATTACCAGTGCATTTTAATATTAGAGCATTTAATACCAGTGCATTTTAATACCAGTGCATTTTAATATTAGTGCAGTTAATACTAGTGCATTTCATACTAGTGCATTTTAATATTAGTGCATTTAATACTAGTGCATTTAATACCAGTGCATTTAATACTAGTGCATTTAATACCAGTGCATTTAATACTAGTGCATTTTAACATTAGTGCATTTAATACCAGTGCATTTTAATATTTGTGCATTTAATACTAGTGCATTTAATACCAGTGCATTTAATACCAGTGCATTTTAATACCAGTGCATTTAATACTAGTGCATTTAATACCAGTGCAGTTAATACTAGTGCATTTAATACCAGTGCATTTTAATATTAGTACATTTAATACTAGTGCATTTTAATACCAGTGCATTTAATACCAGTACATTTTAATATTAGTGCATTTAATACTAGTGCATTTAATACCAGTGCATTTTAATACCAGTACATTTAATACTAGTGCATTTAATACCAGTGCATTTTAATATTAGTGCATTTAATACTAGTGCATTTAATACCAGTGCATTTAATACTAGTGCATTTTAATATTAGTGCATTTAATACCAGTGCAGTTAATACTAGTGCATTTAATACTAGTGCATTTTAATATTAGTACATTTAATACTAGTGCATTTTAATACCAGTGCATTTTAATATTAGTACATTTAATACTAGTGCATTTTAATACCAGTGCATTTTAATATTAGTGCATTTAATACCAGTGCATTTAATACCAGTGCATTTCAATACCAGTGCATTTAATAGTAGTGCATTTTAATACCAGTGCATTTAATACTAGTGCATTTAATACCAGTGCATTTAATACTAGTGCATTTTAATATTAGTACATTTAATACTAGTGCATTTTAATACCAGTGCATTTTAATATTAGTACATTTAATACTAGTGCATTTTAATACCAGTGCATTTTAATATTAGTGCATTTAATACCAGTGCATTTAATACCAGTGCATTTCAATACCAGTGCATTTAATACTAGTGCATTTTAATATTAGTACATTTAATACTAGTGCATTTTTATATTAGTGCATTTAATACTAGTGCATTTTAATACCAGTGCATTTTAACACCAGTGCATTTAATACCAGTGCATTTTAATACCAGTGCATTTTAACACCAGTGCATTTAATACCAGTGCATTTTAATATTAGTACATTTAATACTAGTGCATTTTAATACCAGTGCATTTAATACCAGTGCATTTTAATATTAGTGCATTTAATACTAGTGCATTTAATACTAGTGCATTTTAATATTAGCGCATTTAATACTAGTGCATTTTAATACCAGTGCATTTAATACCAGTGCATTTTAATATTAGTGCATTTAATACTAGTGCATTTTAATACCAGTGCATTTAATACCAGTGCATTTAATACTAGTGCATTTTAATACCAGTGCATTTAATACCAGTGCATTTAATACTAGTGCATTTTAATATTAGTACATTTAATACTAGTGCATTTTAATACCAGTGCATTTTAATATTAGTACATTTAATACTAGTGCATTTTAATACCAGTGCATTTTAATATTAGTGCATTTAATACCAGTGCATTTAATACCAGTGCATTTCAATACCAGTGCATTTAATACTAGTGCATTTTAATATTAGTACATTTAATACTAGTGCATTTTAATATTAATGCATTTAATACTATTGCATTTTAATACCAGTGCATTTTAACACCAGTGCATTTAATACCAGTGCATTTTAATACCAGTGCATTTTAACACCAGTGCATTTAATATCAGTGCATTTTAATATTAGTACATTTAATACTAGTGCATTTTAATACCAGTGCATTTAATACCAGTGAATTTTAATATTAGTGCATTTAATACTAGTGCATTTAATACTAGTGCATTTTAATACCAGTGCATTTAATACCGGTGCATTTAATACCGGTGCAATTTAATACCAGTGCATTTAATACCGCTGCATTTAATACCGGTGCATTTAATACCGGTGCATTTAATACCAGTGCATTTAATACTAGTGCATTTTAATACCAGTGCATTTAATACCAGTGCATTTAATACCAGTGCATTTTAATACCAGTGCATTTAATACCAGTGCATTTAATACTAGTGCATTTTAATTCCAGTGCATTTAATACCAGTGCATTTAATACCGGTGCATTTAATACCGGTGCATTTTAATACCGGTACATTTAATACCGGTGCATTTAATACTAGTGCATTTTAATACCAGTGCATTTAATACTAGTGCATTTAATACTAGTGCATTTTAATACCAGTGCATTTAATACCAGTGCATTTAATACCAGTGCATTTTAATACCAGTGCATTTATTACCAGTGCATTTTAATATTAGAGCATTTAATACCAGTGCATTTTAATACCAGTGCATTTTAATATTAGTGCAGTTAATACTAGTGCATTTCATACTAGTGCATTTTAATATTAGTGCATTTAATACTAGTGCATTTAATACCAGTGCATTTAATACTAGTGCATTTAATACCAGTGCATTTAATACTAGTGCATTTTAACATTAGTGCATTTAATACCAGTGCATTTTAATATTTGTGCATTTAATACTAGTGCATTTAATACCAGTGCATTTAATACCAGTGCATTTTAATACCAGTGCATTTAATACTAGTGCATTTAATACCAGTGCAGTTAATACTAGTGCATTTAATACCAGTGCATTTTAATATTAGTACATTTAATACTAGTGCATTTTAATACCAGTGCATTTAATACCAGTACATTTTAATATTAGTGCATTTAATACTAGTGCATTTAATACCAGTGCATTTTAATACCAGTGCATTTAATACTAGTGCATTTAATACCAGTGCAGTTAATACTAGTGCATTTAATACTAGTGCATTTTAATATTAGTACATTTAATACTAGTGCATTTTAATACCAGTGCATTTTAATATTAGTACATTTAATACTAGTGCATTTTAATACCAGTGCATTTTAATATTAGTGCATTTAATACCAGTGCATTTAATACCAGTGCATTTCAATACCAGTGCATTTAATACTAGTGCATTTTAATACCAGTGCATTTAATACTAGTACATTTAATACCAGTGCATTTAATACTAGTGCATTTTAATATTAGTACATTTAATACTAGTGCATTTTAATACCAGTGCATTTTAATATTAGTACATTTAATACTAGTGCATTTTAATACCAGTGCATTTTAATATTAGTGCATTTAATACCAGTGCATTTAATACCAGTGCATTTCAATACCAGTGCATTTAATACTAGTGCATTTTAATATTAGTACATTTAATACTAGTGCATTTTAATATTAGTGCATTTAATACTAGTGCATTTTAATACCAGTGCATTTTAACACCAGTGCATTTAATACCAGTGCATTTTAATACCAGTGCATTTTAACACCAGTGCATTTAATACCAGTGCATTTTAATATTAGTACATTTAATACTAGTGCATTTTAATACCAGTGCATTTAATACCAGTGCATTTTAATATTAGTGCATTTAATACTAGTGCATTTAATACTAGTGCATTTTAATACCAGTGCATTTAATACCGGTGCATTTAAAACCGGTGCATTTAATACCGGTGCATTTAATACTAGTGCATTTAATACCAGTGCATTTTAATACCAGTGCATTTAATACCGCTGCATTTAATACCGGTGCATTTAATACCAGTGCATTTAATACCAGTGCATTTAATACTAGTGCATTTAATACCAGTGCATTTAATACCAGTGCATTTTAATACCAGTGCATTTAATACCAGTGCATTTAATACTAGTGCATTTTAATTCCAGTGCATTTAATACCAGTGCATTTAATACCGGTGCATTTAATACCGGTGCATTTAATACCAGTGCATTTTAACACCAGTGCATTTAATACCGGTGCATTTAATACTAGTGCATTTTAATACCAGTGCATTTAATACCAGTGCATTTAATACGAGTGCATTTTAATACCAGTGCATTTATTACCAGTGCATTTTAATATTAGAGCATTTAATACCAGTGCATTTTAATACCAGTGCATTTTAATATTAGTGCAGTTAATACTAGTGCATTTCATACTAGTGCATTTTAATAGTAGTGCATTTAATACTAGTGCATTTAATACCAGTGCATTTAATACTAGTGCATTTAATACCAGTGCATTTAATACTAGTGCATTTTAACATTAGTGCATTTAATACCAGTGCATTTTAATATTTGTGCATTTAATACTAGTGCATTTAATACCAGTGCATTTAATACCAGTGCATTTAATACTAGTGCATTTAATACCTGTGCAGTTAATACTAGTGCATTTAATACCAGTGCATTTTAATATTAGTACATTTAATACTAGTGCATTTAATACCAGTGCATTTTAATACCAGTGCATTTAATACTAGTGCATTTAATACCAGTGCATTTTAATATTAGTGCATTTAATACTAGTGCATTTAATACCAGTGCATTTAATACTAGTGCATTTTAATATTAGTGCATTTAATACCAGTGCAGTTAATACTAGTGCATTTAATACTAGTGCATTTAATACCAGTGCATTTTAATATTAGTGCATTTAATACCAGTGCAGTTAATACTAGTGCATTTAATACTAGTGCATTTAATACCAGTGCATTTTAATATTAGTACATTTAATACTAGTGCATTTAATACCAGTGCATTTAATACCAGTGCATTTTAATATTAGTACATTTAATGCTAGTGCATTTTAATACCAGTGCATTTAATACTAGTGCATTTAATACCAGTGCATTTTAATATTAGTGCATTTAATACTAGTGCATTTTAATACCAGTGCATTTAATACCAGTGCATTTTAATATTAGTGCATTTAATACTAGTGCATTTAATACTAGTGCATTTTAACAACAGTGCATTTAATACCAGTGCATTTAATACTAGTGCATTTAATACCGGTGCATTTAAGACCGGTGCATTTAATACCAGTGCATTTAATACTAGTGCATTTTAACAACAGTGCATTTAATACCAGTGCATTTAATACTAGTGCATTTAATACTAGTGCATTAAATACCAGTGCATTTTAATATTAGTGCATTTTAATATTAGTGCATTTAATACCGGTGCATTTAATACCGGTACATTTAATACTAGTGCATTTAATACCAGTGCATTTAATACTAGTGCATTTAATACTAGTGCATTTTAATATTAGTGCATTTTAATACCAGTGCATTTAATACCAGTGCATTTTAATATTAGTGCATTAATACCAGTGCATTTAATACCAGTGCATTTAATACCGGTGCATTTAATACCAGTGCATTTTAATACCAGTGTATTTAATACTAGTGCATTTAATACTGGTACATTTTAATACTAGTGCATTTAATACCAGTGCATTTTAATACTAGTGCATTTAATACTAGTGCATTTAATACTAGTGCATTTAATACCAGTGCATTTTAATATTAGTGCATTTAATACTAGTGCATTTAATACCAGTGCATTTAATACCAGTGCATTTTAATATTAGTACATTTAATGCTAGTGCATTTTAATACCAGTGCATTTAATACTAGTGCATTTAATACCAGTGCATTTTAATATTAGTGCATTTAATACTAGTGCATTTTAATACCAGTGCATTTAATACCAGTGCATTTTAATATTAGTGCATTTAATACTAGTGCATTTAATACTAGTGCATTTTAACAACAGTGCATTTAATACCAGTGCATTTAATACTAGTGCATTTAATACCGGTGCATTTAAGACCGGTGCATTTAATACCAGTGCATTTAATACTAGTGCATTTAATACTAGTGCATTTAATACTAGTGCATTTTAACAACAGTGCATTTAATACCAGTGCATTTAATACCGGTGCATTTAATACCAGTGCATTTTAATACCAGTGCATTTAATACTAGTGCATTTAATACTAGTGCATTTTAATACCAGTGCATTTAATACCAGTGCATTTAATACGAGTGCATTTTAATACCAGTGCATTTATTACCAGTTCATTTTAATATTAGAGCATTTAATACCAGTGCATTTTAATACCAGTGCATTTTAATATTAGTGCAGTTAATACTAGTGCATTTCATACTAGTGCATTTTAATATTAGTGCATTTAATACTAGTGCATTTAATACCAGTGCATTTAATACTAGTGCATTTAATACCAGTGCATTTAATACTAGTGCATTTTAACATTAGTGCATTTAATACCAGTGCATTTTAATATTTGTGCATTTAATACTAGTGCATTTAATACCAGTGCATTTAATACCAGTGCATTTTAATACCAGTGCATTTAATACTAGTGCATTTAATACCAGTGCAGTTAATACTAGTGCATTTAATACCAGTGCATTTTAATATTAGTACATTTAATACTAGTGCATTTAATACCAGTACATTTTAATATTAGTGCATTTAATACTAGTGCATTTAATACCAGTGCATTTTAATACCAGTGCATTTAATACTAGTGCATTTAATACCAGTGCATTTTAATATTAGTGCATTTAATACTAGTGCATTTAATACCAGTGCATTTAATACTAGTGCATTTTAATATTAGTGCATTTAATACCAGTGCAGTTAATACTAGTGCATTTAATACTAGTGCATTTAATACCAGTGCATTTTAATATTAGTACATTTAATACTAGTGCATTTAATACCAGTGCATTTAATACCAGTGCATTTTATTATTAGTACATTTAATGCTAGTGCATTTTAATACCAGTGCATTTAATACTAGTGCATTTAATACCAGTGCATTTTAATATTAGTGCATTTAATACTAGTGCATTTTAATACCAGTGCATTTAATACCAGTGCATTTTAATATTAGTGCATTTAATACTAGTGCATTTAATACTAGTGCATTTTAACAACAGTGCATTTAATACCAGTGCATTTAATACTAGTGCATTTAATACTAGTGCATTTAAGACCGGTGCATTTAATACCAGTGCATTTAATACTAGTGCATTTTAACAACAGTGCATTTAATACCAGTGCATTTAATACTAGTGCATTTAATACTAGTGCATTTAATACCAGTGCATTTTAATATTACTGCATTTTAATATTACTGCATTTAATACCGGTGCATTTAATACCGGTACATTTAATACTAGTGCATTTAATACTAGTGCATTTTAATATTAGTGCATTTTAATACCAGTGCATTTAACTCTTTCCCCGCCATTGACGAGATATTCCGTCAATTGCTTCCCAACGCTTCCCCGCCAATGACGAGATTTTCCGTCAATCCGTGTTTTCACTGTTATACTGTAGTTGGAGGTGTTGTGGATCATGTGAATTACTTTCCTTAGTCCAAAAACAAACAATTAAGCAGCTTTTTCGGAAAAATGACGGGCCGGGTTTAACGTTTTTGCACTGGAGTCTCCGTATCCCATGGCAACGCATCCAGCGGCAGTCACTGAATGAGGAAATGAAGACTGCAGGAACCGCGCGCAGTTTCAAAAGCCTTAAAGATGATTATGGAGACAGAGTCTGACAATTCAATATATGATGGAGCTACAGAAGAACCATTTAGAGACAGGAACGGAGAAACAGAAGGTGAGGAGACGAAGACGGAACACGGGAAACAAGGAGCGGCTCAGGTCCGACACGGAGGTGCGGGTGGGGGGGGGGCGGGGGCACAGAGCGACACGGAGAAAATGACAGACAGGAGGAAGAGAAAAGAGACATTTGTAGAGGACATTCAAGGAGAAGACAGACATGGGACAAGACAAAGGAAAGCTAGTCTGCATCTGTTAGAGTGAGTTCAGATTCAGACTGAGGACACAGAACATATTCAGCTGTAGAATGTCAGCAGGACACATGGAAGACACTGTTGGATTTGGCTTTTGTATGAAATAAATAAATACATATATTCATACAGAGATAAATAACTAGATGTCCATATAATTATTTACAGATCAAACACAGCAGCTGGTCCAACAGGAGGACCTGGTGCAGCCAAAGGCCAGAAATCTACAGTATTTAGTGCATTTGTTTCTTTTTTTTCTTGAAAATGAGGAATATTGAGGTGTTTATATCCAAAAGCTAAACTACTATGTGTTAGACTTATAACTGATGTATGTAAATGTGCAAAGTTTAGAAGGAACCTGGTGCTTTACAAGATGTTCGGTCTAAAGTTTGGTGTGGATTCCCCTAACATTTTGTGGAATGATGGGATATCTTAGAGCTGTTTGTTACTATTATTGCTGTTATTATTATTTTATTTTGTGATTTTGAAGATAGTGTTACTGTTGGTGAATAAGAAAGAGTCAAAAATGTAAATAGGAAATCAGTTTTCTCTTGAAAATCAATATCTTTGAAAAAAATGCAATTTTCTCAGCTTTTTGCTCAAAATTCAGTTTTTTCCTGAAAATGACCAATATTCAAATGTTTATATCTCACGAACGAATAAAGATAGAATAAAATAGTTTTTTGTGTTTAAAGTTGAAGTTCTGTTCTTTCTTTTGATGTATTCAGTGTTCACATACTCCTAACACAACATTTTCAGTGAGCCTCCAAAGATTAGTGAAAATGACCAAAACGGCTGGCGCTGGCTACCAACTCACTGGAAAATGCTCTGGCGGGGAAAGAGTTAATACCAGTGCATTTTAATATTAGTGCATTTAATACCAGTGCATTTAATACTAGTGCATTTAATACTAGTGCATTTTAATATTAGTGCATTTTAATACCAGTGCATTTAATACCAGTGCATTTTAATATTAGTGCATTTAATACCAGTGCATTTAATACCAGTGCATTTAATACCGGTGCATTTAATACCAGTGCATTTTAATACCAGTGTATTTAATACTAGTGCATTTAATACTGGTACATTTTAATACTAGTGCATTTAATACCAGTGCATTTTAATACTAGTGCATTTAATACTAGTGCATTTAATACTAGTGCATTTAATACCAGTGCATTTTAATATTAGTGCATTTAATACTAGTGCATTTAATACCAGTGCATTTAATACTAGTGCATTTTAATATTAGTGCATTTAATACCAGTGCAGTTAATACTAGTGCATTTAATACTAGTGCATTTAATACCAGTGCATTTTAATATTAGTGCATTTAATACCAGTGCAGTTAATACTAGTGCATTTAATACTAGTGCATTTAATACCAGTGCATTTTAATATTAGTACATTTAATACTAGTGCATTTAATACCAGTGCATTTAATACCAGTGCATTTTAATATTAGTACATTTTAATACCAGTGCATTTAATACCAGTGCATTTTAATATTAGTGCATTTAATACCAGTGCATTTAATACCGGTGCATTTAATACCGGTGCATTTAATACCGGTGCATTTAATACCAGTGCATTTTAATACCAGTGTATTTAATACTAGTGCATTTAATACTGGTGCATTTAATACCAGTGCATTTTAATATTAGTGCATTTAATACTAGTGCATTTTAATACCAGTGCATTTAATACCAGTGCATTTTAATATTAGTGCATTTAATACTAGTGCATTTAATACTAGTGCATTTTAACAACAGTGCATTTAATACCAGTGCATTTAATACTAGTGCATTTTAATACCAGTGCATTTAATACTAGTGCATTTAATACTAGTGCATTTAATACTAGTGCATTTTAACAACAGTGCATTTAATACCAGTGCATTTAATACTAGTGCATTTAATACTAGTGCATTTAATACCAGTGCATTTTAATATTAGTGCATTTTAATATTAGTGCATTTAATACCGGTTGCATTTAATACTAGTGCATTTAATACTAGTGCATTTTAATATTAGTGCATTTTAATACCAGTGCATTTAATACCAGTGCATTTTAATATTAGTGCATTTAATACCAGTGCATTTAATACCGGTGCATTTAATACCAGTGCATTTTAATACCAGTGTATTTAATACTAGTGCATTTAATACTGGTACATTTTAATACTAGTGCATTTAATACCAGTGCATTTTAATACTAGTGCATTTAATACTAGTGCATTTAATACTAGTGCATTTTAATATTAGTGCAGTTAATACTAGTGCATTTAATACTAGTGCATTTAATACCAGTGCATTTAATACTAGTGCATTATAATATTTGTGCATTTAATACTAGTGCATTTTAATACTAGTGTATTTAATACCAGTGCATTTAATACCAGTGCATTTAATACTAGTGCATTTTAACATTAGTGCATTTAATACCAGTGCATTTTAATATTTGTGCATTTAATACTAGTGCATTTAATACCAGTGCATTTTAATATTAGTACATTTAATGCTAGTGCATTTTAATACCAGTGCATTTAATACTAGTGCATTTAATACCAGTGCATTTTAATATTAGTGCATTTAATACTAGTGCATTTTTAATACCAGTGCATTTAATACCAGTGCATTTTAATATTAGTGCATTTAATACTAGTGCATTTTAACAACAGTGCATTTAATACC